>NC_088204.1:53653808-53946688 GCF_037126465.1 Ornithodoros turicata
CCCCAGACGGCACAGCCGGCCCGCGGATTCGAACCGCGGACCTCCCAGTCTCCAAGCGCACGCGTTACCGCTGCGCCACCGGAGCTGGTTGACTGTGGGGTCTCCCATAATGTGGCGCACAATCGGATACGTTGAAGCTAAGTCGCGTGTTTTCTTTCCGCGAGTATTTAATGCGGTTTTTAAATAAACACGTACTCTTTCTCCATGTACGTCGTCAGCGACACTTCATTTCGAAGCATGATCAGTGTACAACGGGGAGTGTAATGGAAGCGCGCGTAATATATTTTTGGTCGGAGCTGTAATTCGACCGCGCGCGCCGATGGCCAGCGACTTCAGATTTGTGATTGTGGATGGGGTTGTTCTGCGACTTTTAACTTGTCTCTGAGGATTAACATAGTTGTTCTGAACCACCATGCTTGCCACTACTTAGAATGCGCGTTTTTCACCTGAGAACTGAAAGAAAATGTACGAGAGTTGCCGCGGTGCCCAGTAACTTCTGAAAGTCGTCTGCTCACGCCGATGTACTAGCACGCGCGAAAGCAGACGATTTCTGTATCCTATCACGGACACTTACCCGCAGGGCGACGTGGCCTTTCTTATTGTTGCCATTCGAGATTATGGTTGGCTAGGAGCGTGCTATGCGGTGAAGTTCAGAGTGTTCAGAGTGTTTTAAGAGTGTACGTGCCGCTGTACGAACGTTTAAACGTATCCTGGGAACACGTTTAAATACGTATACGTGCTACTGAACGTGTATGAACACGTTTAAACGTGTTCTAAGAAAACGTTTAATTTGTGAAACGTGTTCCATTAAGAAAACGTTTAATAGAGAGCTCTAATCCAGACCCTCGGTTTGGGGGGCGGAGAGGGGCGGTGCCTTTGTCGAAGCGCGTAGTGGGGGAGGGGAGAGAGGGAAATCCAATGTATAAACTGACGTTTTGAGGGGCGATCACCCAACCGCCCCCCACTTGGATCCGCCAGCCGCGCCACTGGCCGAGTTGGGCGCTCGCTTCGCTTGCACGGGGCGTCGCTGCGATCGCCTCCTGTTGGAGCGAATTTATGTAAACAGCGCCTACACTCTTAGAAATGAACTTTACCACATAGCACGCTCCTAGCCAACCATCATCCCGAATGACAACGTTCTCGCCCCTGATTTGTTGAAAACGGGAGGAGGAGCCTATTTTGTGCCATTATGCACGGCACAAAATAGGCTCCTCCTCCCGTTTTCAACAAATCTGGGGCGAGAACGTTGTCATTCGGGGTGATGGTTGGCTAGGAGAGTGCTATGTGGTGAAGTTCATTTTTAAGAGCGTAGAGTCCAACTCGACTCGACAGTCAACTTGACCCGCTCTGTCGAGTTCATGTAAACGCGACAAGTATATCGATTACAGCCACATCACAGTTGCTAAAATTATCTAACTTTACTTTTGTCTGTCGTTTGTCACGTGGAGGCTGCACAAAAAGACTGCAACTGTTCCTGCTAATTCTGTGACGTTTTACTTACGGGTACACTCTTAGAAATGAGCTTCACCGCATAGCACGCTCCTAACCAACTATCATCTCGAATGATATCGTTATCTGCCCTGATTTGTTGAAAACGGGAGGGTACGCCTTTTTTTGTGACAATTATGAACAGCATAAGTGTACGTGTAAGAGTGTAAATAAATAAATAAGAGTGTAGGTACCTGCTGAATGTCTCAAATCAAAAGCAGTGAGACACATAGACGTTATGATGATGGAAAGTAAATACTTGAAGCAACGATACTGGCTTGGATGTTGTTTGTGCGCGAGATTGAATTTAACTTGGACAGCTTACACTTCATCTTGAGCCACAGAGGAGCAGGACGGTCTGACTTGCAGACGCTCGTGTGTCAGGAAATTGATTGCCAGGGAATAAACAGCCGAATTCGGGTGTTCGTTCCCTGGCAACACGGCGGTCGAAAATCGCTCGGAAATTGGCCGCGCTGGATCACGTGACCGTCACCACCCGAACATGAGTACCAGGAATCTGCCGGGAATTTAGCGCTTTTAGTCGCTTTGGTCATATCGCCTAATGCACGCTCCCTAGATCCCTGCACGGGCCCGGGCCCCCGACCCGTCCCGCGGGCCGAGTCGGGCTTGTTATTGGCTGTGCTCCGGGCCGGGCCGACAGAAGACGCCAGCACGGCGGGTCGGGCCGGGCCGACAGACATGTTTCCGAGAGTCAGGGTGGACCGGGTCAGTCAGCTAATTCCACGCAATGGTGGACTATTAGTTCATTTCATCACGTGCTTGCGTCATAGCGGCGCTGCACAGTACTTGCAAAAACAAGCAAGGGACACTGCATTATGCGTATGATTCGACCCTCTATAACATTCTCAAAGCCACTTTACATTGCTCCTGACTCCTCACGTATTTCACAAACTGTTCGCAAAGCTTGGTGAGAGGGGTAAGGATTGGGAGGAGTTTGTCGACAGCACCCTCTACATCCACAAAAACTTGGTAGTGTGACGGTAACGCGCTTGTCCGTGTGCGTCCTGGATATAATTCGGTCTCGTGCTGTTGTGATGTCAAACCGACAGTTCTTGAATGTTTGTTGCCGTGTCTTCTCTTCTTATAAGCGTACTTATAAATTTGTGTGATAAGCGCTAGAACCGCATACGTCACGTCTGGAAATGCTAGACTGGGATCTACGAGCTGAGTCACCGGGCCGGGCTGCATAAAAACATGAAGGTCCGGGCCCGGGCCATTTTTCGATGCGCCCGGGCTTAATCGCTTCATCGTCTTTACGGTCGTTACAAGCTAACGAATGGCGGGAAATTCAAAGAGGTGGGCACGTGACACATTGCGCGTGACGTGTACCACGGCCTTCACGTATCGCGCGAAGAGAGGCGTGCACGTGTTTTATCACGTGCCCACCTTTTTAAATCTCCCGCCCGCTTTTTTGAATTTCCCGCCACTCGTTAGCTTGTAACGACCGTAACGACGATGAAGCGATTAAGCCCCCTGTCGACACGTGCGGGGCTCTATAATGCTCCCAAACCCGAGGCGATGCACGCTACCTACCCAACCGAAGAAGGACGTGGATGTCCCGAATATTTCAGCCGCTAAAGCATATGTACAGCACAAAGCGCATTGCCGAAACGAAAGCGAATATTTCGCTCAGCCTTCGTTGTCACGTACGGAGAAGTATCTTCAAAGTAACTTGGAAAATGAGCAGGAGCTATTCAAACAAGTACGTTAGATTACTACATCCTGACATTTGAAAGTATTTGCAAGATACTCAAGTTGCAAGTTACTCATAAAGGAATTTAAGAATTGTAGAAAAAGCCTAAGCTTGTGCAAGAGAACAGTAAAAAGGACCACAGGACACAAGCTTGCCTGTAATACTTTTTTGCGTCCACCCCGCTTTTTATTCGAACTGGTTGAATGAACGACGTTAGGGCATGAGCACAGAAGTTCAATCTCTGATTTTCTGTAATGTTCTTACATGTCACGCGTCCAAATATACAGAATATAAGCGCTTTTCGACTGTTCTTCTCGTGGCAAAAAAGAAAAAAAAAAATCTTGCACAATTCCCTTAGTTGGGCAACTTTTCTTCTTGTCTTGTGTGTCTCCTGGCAGGGGCGATTGGGGGGAGTGGGGAGTGACTAGCCGACATTTTAACTTTCGGCTGTCATCATTCCAGAATCTATTATCATATCATCATCCTGGCTAAAGTCGAGACGCTGCGTGCAACAACGGCAAGCCGGTTCCATCATCACCACCTCAACCCCCTCCACCCCAAATCGTGCCTTTGTTAGTGCATTTGAGAGAGGGAATGATCGGGAAATCTTCCTCCACCATAAAAAGACGCCACAGAACTCCTCCCGAAATGACCAGACAAAAAAGTAGAGAACTCCGACTTAACATAACAAAATAACAAGGTTTACTCAGACGAAACCCCCGTCATGCAACGGACATCATCAGTGCCAAAGTGAATGAGAGATTACACAACCGGTCGCTATTTAAGGAGATGGAGGAGATTCCGTCCGAAATGTTATCACGCATGAAAGAACTGATGTTCTGAGGCTGGAACAACATAGAAGGGACAAATACATACAAAGCCTCAATGTATTTGTCCCTTCTATGTTGTTCCAGCCTCAGAACATCAGTTCCTTCATGTTCAACAGTTGCCGCCTGCGTCAATCCCGTCGTATGAATGTGTATATGAGTCATAGGTGGGGAGTAACGCGTTACAAAGTAGTGCGTTACCGGTAACGCGTTACACTCGAGTAGTGAAATATGGTAACGCATTACATTTGGGAGAAAAGTAATGAGTAACGTAACGTCATTACATTTTTAACAACTAACGCGTAACGGCGTTATGCGTTACTGCGTGTTCGGGAACTTGAAACCTTGAGCGAGGACCCTGCCTGCAGAATCCGGGAAAATCCCTGATTTTTTCTATTCCTCTTCAACAATGACAAGAAGGTCACATCAACACCCACGAAGAACGCAAAAGAAGGGTTGTTGACCTACCCTGGTTGAGGTGCCACCTTTGTTTACCACCTCTGTTTTTCAGTCCCTCTGGTATTTTTCCACGAATGGGGCAAAAGCGGCAGAAAAATAGCCTCTGCCCTCGGAACAAGTAACAAAGTACCAAGGAATTGGCTGTTTGGATTTGTACTGTATGAGATAAAAGGTCACCGTCTCTATCAACTTTGACAAGGAGCACTCACTGGTCATTAGGCGGCCTCTCAGCCCAACGGGCGAAGCTCACCGATGAAAATTTTGAACATCAACTACTTCTGCGTTGCAATAGATCGTACATGTAAGTTGTGTTCATGCGTGACCTTGTTTGTGCCCAACATCGCTTGTATTTATTTGCAGAATGCACTTATGTGACTCAACCAAAAATGGTACATATTATAAGGGCAACTGGTGAAGTAATGCAAAAGTAACGGCATTACTTATCAGAAGTAACGGCGTTAGTAACGCGTTACCTACTACCGTAACAGTAACGAATAACGTAACGCGTTACTTTTCGAAAAAGTAGTGAGTAACGGTAGTGCACTACAAAATAAAAGTAACTTCCCCACCTATGATATGAGTGAGCAAAAATGTAAGAGTGAAAGGAGGATGAGTGAGAGAGAGTGGCTGGTTTGTCCCTTCAGATGACGCACCCTGGAAGTCGCTGAGAAGGCGTGTTAGCTTAGCTCAATTGGTAGAGCCCTGGACCGGCAATCCAGAAGATGTGGGTTCGAGTCCTACAGCTGGATAACCTTTTCAGTGACTTTCATCTTTCATGATATCACGCCATTGTGACAGTTATGTAGTTAAATGGCACAGCACAATGCTTGAAGTTCTCCCATACCTTCACCCATATCCCTGAGACACTAGATGAACCATGGTGAAACTTTCAATCTAGATGACTTGCCACTGTTCGGAAGACCTTCCGAACCACGGAAGCTGACTTCAGTCATTTGTGTTTGCCCAGCTTGATGTGGTTCAACACTACCACATTTACCAACTCCCTTGGCATAGTGGTTAAGATGATCGCTTTCCACGCCGAGACGGGGAGGAGACACGGGTTCGAATCCTCTCACCAGCTGTGCTGTCTGAGGTTTTCCCTGGGTTTTCCGAAGACTTTCCAGACGAATGTCGGCACAGTTCCCCCTGAAGTCGGCCCAGGACGCATACTAACCCCCCTGTCTCCCACTCCTTCCTGCTGTCCTCTCTCCATCTGTCCACGTCTGTACGCCGCCCATAGCCACAGTTGCTTCGCGGTTCTAACACGGAATTAAAAAAAAACTACCATATTTTCTTTGGCGCAGTTTGTCATCGTTTCTGGCTTTTTTATTTTTTTCACGTATAGGTACATAATTTACATTGACAGGAATGCTACGTGGGTTGTTGGCTAATATTGACACCTAAATGGTGTGCCGAGTGCTGAGATTTCAGTGCACAGTAAACAACCCTCAGGTGGGCAAATATTCCACAGACGCAGTGGCGTCGCTCATGATCACAGGTCTCTCGCAACGTAGTGACAAATTTTTATTATTAATAATATTCACGCTTAGGAAAAGCATTTACGATGCACGATGGATATAGTATATGGAATGCTATACGGTATGCCTAAAACAGTACGTTTATCTTACAGATTTCCTCAGTTCGGTGCAGTCCAATGATGCCTACATGTATACTAGAACGAGAGAAGAAAAAAAACGCGTTTCACAGTTGGTCATTGCAGATGAATCTGTTTCCCTCGGAGTGTTTCCCTGTGTACTTGTACGTGAGAGTGCCGAACAATGTCCTCTTTTGCGTGAACGGCCAGGAAGGCAGCTGAGTGAACGGTGAAGGATAGACGTCGTCGGGTGCCTCGTCTCCTTCTGCCGGACGGGCGACCCGCATAAAAGCTCCGATCCTTTGAGCTTCCCGTCTCTCACCGTTGCTCACACAACGGGAATCCAAGAATCGGAGATTCACCAGCTTGTGTATGACGTAGTACCGATACCTCCGATAATCATCCTCGTCCTTCTCCGGATTCGTGATTTGGTCGGGACAAGCAGGGTTTCCTAGCAGACTTAAAAAAGTTAGGTTGGGGTAATACTGTTGCAGCGTCGACACGAGCCGTTCCAGGTCGCAGAAGCAGTTCTTGTTGAGGGACAGTGTAGTGAGGTGCGAGCTGTGCACAAACTCCGCAGTGTCGTTCAGTTGGTTGTTGTCCAGGATGAGCTCTCGAAGCTGCGTGAAATGCTCGATGCCAGTCAACGTACGTAACTGGTTGTAACTGAGGTCCAGGCACCGTGCAGAGAGCGAATGGTTCTCTATGAGAGCCGTCGGAATGCGGGAACACTCACGGTGCACGAACGATATGTATCCGTCTGTTGCCATTGACAGGTACAATGTCCGTTTAGATAGGAGAGATAAGGCAGCGGTGCTGTGTCGTTTTCATACACACGGAATAACTGGATATATACACCAACTCGCCCGTGCTGTGCCGTTCGCAATAAAGTTATCACCGTTGATGTGTCCGTCACTAGTGATAGAAATCACGTGACCACGTTCTGTGGGAGGAAGGGGCAAAGTGTCGAGTTTCTCAATCTCGCTATCGCGAGATAGGCGCGTGATATTCTCAGTGTCCACATTCGTTTGATAAAACGGGCACGCGAGAGAACGGGGAGGTCGGGGAATGGCGGCTGACGCATCGTGCCGAAATGTCAGCTGTACCACAATGCGATTTCGAAGCCGAAATGAATAAATAATGGTGCCACTACGTTTCACATAAGGTTTGTCCGCCTAGCCAAATGATATGTTCAGAATAAATCACCTCGCGAGACGACGCTCCAAGAACACTACATTAATTCAGGCACACCAAAATGGGGGTATGAGGGAGGAACTGAGCTGGACAGCTGGTGTTTCTGGCTGCGGTGGTGTGAACTTGTTATGTACCGACTTCCCCAACTTCGGACCCTCAGTAACTGAGCTGGAGTTCCCAGGATAGGGAAATACCCGTAGACGCAATTAAGAGAAAAAAAAAAAACGAACATTATGTGTTTCATGTTGTGCACATAATACTTGTGAGTATTGACAACAATCGAGTTATATATATATGTAGTTACGAAAAATCAGAAGACGACAAAGAGCTTACAGGAAAACACAAAGGGGAGTTTATTAACACATATAGGGATAGGGGTCGACGTTTCGGCAGTCAGCGCTGCCTTCGACGGGACTGGGGATATAGTTATATATACCAAAAGCTTACTTATAGCTGTAACCACGGGCTTTAAAATCCTAGTCTACCGACATGAGTTTTACTTCTGAGCGAGGATTGCCCGCCCATTCAAGGCAATAACAAACTCATAGATTCACCACATCATGTAAGCTTCCTTGGCATGTTCAGCTCGTTCCGGTGCGCGACGACATCATCAAGATGCATATCCTGTGTCATGCAAACAGAGGAGTAGTTACGTGAACATTTGTCGAGCATTTGTGAGGAGATTGTTAAAGGAATCAGTCAGACAGATGTGTTTTAGATGCTTTTTTTCTTTCAGTTTTCAGATTTGTATTGCTATTCCATGACAGTGTACACTGACTACTGATAAGAGGACTGAGGGGGCAAGCCCTGTTGAGCAGTCTAAGAAACAGTCAATGCAAATATCTACACGATCTGAGGGAAACAGAAATACCAAGAAGGGTGGGTGAAGGTAAAGGTGGTGGGTCGTGGTAGGCTTGGTACTACTCGGGGTCACGTACTGGAAAAGTTTGCGAAACACTAGCGTAGAGGGACGCCGTTGCAAATTTGACTACTAAAGGACGAAAGGGAGAATGGACCGAAATTAGTGTAAGTAGGTGGTAAGTAGGGAATCATAATTAATGGCGCGTATGCCTGAGAGAATAGGGTGTGGCATAATTTTGTTTGGCTAACCGTAGTTGACTGGAAGGTGTATAAAATAGCTGGCACATAACCTGAGCTACTTTATGCTTCACACGCTTGTGTATATTGAACACAATTGCGACAGACTCATCAGCGAAGTTAGCGAAGTTTAGGGTTTTTTTGCGGCATAATGTAAAAGGGTTTATTGTCCTGCACTCTTAAAAATGAACTTCACCGCATAGCACGCTCCTAGCCAACCATAATCTCGAATGATATCGTTATCTTCCCTGATTTGTTGAAAACGGGAGGCGTACGCCTTTTTTGTGACACTTATGCTGTTCATAATTGTCACAAAAAGGCGTACGCCTACCGTTTTCAACAAATCAGGGAAGATAACGATATCATTCGAGATTATGGTTGGCTAGGAGCGTGCTATGCGGTGAAGTTCATTTTTAAGAGTGTGGTAATACTCTCCAATTCGTTTGAGATGGTACAAGACATGAGCCATGTTGATCAACTGTTTCTAATATTTTGCAATTTGGAAACAGGTATGGTCGTTGAAAGACTGATTGTTTCACGCCCAACCAAAGGCGTAAAGCTCAATGCGTGTTCAAAGCATTAAAGGATTGTCAGGTGTTGTCGCATGACAATGCTGCATTCATGAGTAAATGTAGATGTGAAGGTCCTTAAACATGAATTCAACAGAAATCCTCTAGCTGGGTGTATTTCCTGCTGCTTGGCACACTCTTGGAATGGTTGCAAAGCTGCTTTTGAAAACTGCCCTGCTGCTATTGCTTTCTCACCATCTCCGCATCAGTATTCGTACAGCTTGGGACGAAAGTTTACGGAACACCGGGGTGTCGCATTTCTCCATTGGAGCGACACCCTAGCAGCAAACTGAAGCGGGCACGTACACTGAGGTGCACATATGTAGAACAGCCAGTAACCCGTTTCTTATTCGATATCTTCCTGCTAGCGAAGCAGGGAGCCGCTCCGATGAAGTGCAAGCCAACAGGCTCAATAATATGGTGCCCAGCTTGAATTTATGTTGTATTTTGAAACGATGTGTTGTTAACGATCAACAAGACCAGTAAAAATCTCTAAAACTGGACCTGAAATGAACTTGTGGCTCACAGAGGCTACCGAAGAGCTACGTTTTCTTGAGGTGTGAAACAAAGCTTTATAAAATGGATCAACCAAGTTGTGTGGTCCAGGGATGGGCAGTATTTAGATACATTGTATTTAAAATAGTATTTAAAATATAAATACATGTACTTAAAATACGTATTTAAATACAGGCAAGAAAAATTTATTTATATTTATATTTAAATACCGTTCTAGGCGTATTTATATTTAAAATACACTGAAATACACATATCTCATCCTCCCGTATTTGTGGGCTTCTCTCAAGTTCCACATTGTTAGTCTCCAGCGATGAAGGGTGTCTTGGTTAGAGGCTACAGGTCACTCATCCCGTGTGTTCGGGGATTTCCGTCCTTCTAGAAAACAGCACAATGTGCGAATGAGGGAATCACCATCCCCGTTGCTTCAGTCTTGGAAGCGGGGAGAGAAATGATAACACCAATTTGGGAAAAATGTGATTCGGGACCCTCTTGCGTCACTTGACAAAGCCTGGTGTCTAAAGGGAACCCTTAAAATACACCATTAGCGGCAGTTCTACTCAGCCACACACTAGGAACTCAGGACAAGGGCTGCAGCGCACTAGATTGTTTTTCACTATCGTCGCTGAAGATGGAAAGCCGATGAACACAAGTAGAGGAGGCAAGCAAGCTGGTGTATACCATTGAACGGAAACATCTCCTTGTGTCCGAGGAGCAGCGGGGGTGGGGTGGGGTGGGGGGGTGGGGGTGGACAGGACAGACAGGGGACAAGAACCGACAACGACAACTGAAAACCAGCAAATGAACACTTTATTCAACATAGAGAAAGTGGAAGAAGCGATAACGAGTTCATTAGCAGGTTTCGTGTCGACGTCGGTAGTGTCCCGTGTCCGTCCTGTCTAGTACCTCTCTCGCTGCTCCTGAGAGTCAAGTAGACGTTTTCGTTCAATGGAAACTCGGTCCATGCAAGATACTGAAATCATCACACTGCATCACGGAAAAATAAAGAAATATGTGGGCATTGTGCGCAGCAGAAATGCATCCACAGGTGACTCCATTTATACACTAATTTAAAAGAATAATGTGTCTGGGCGGCTCAAAGTATTTACGGAAGTAGTTACAGTATTTAAATACTGTATTTATATCTTGTATTTACTTACTTTCATCATAAAGTATTTATAGGCAGTATTTAAATACATGAAAACATGTAGTATTTTGTATTTATATTTAAATACCCCAAAAGTGTATTTATGCCCATCCCTGGTGTGGTCTAACGGGACTATACTGTGTGGATTTACAATATACATTTGCAATACCTGGAGGGCTTTTGCCTCTCTTGTCACAAATGCTAAATAAATGCAATTAAGCATACATTGGAACTCACTTGCTGAGGCAAGACACATGAACCTCCAAACACTTGTGATTGTGCTAGTTATTTTCGGCGACCACCCAGCTGATACCAAGACAACTCATACATGGACAACTCATACCAAGACAGGTGTGCAGTAGACGGTTTACATGCAAAGGATAGTATAACCAAATAGTGGCAGGAATCATGTTGTAACTCTGTGTGAAGATGAAAAACCCAGCCAAAAAAAGAAAGCAGAAGGAATGCAACACACATAATAAAAAATATGGGAAGCTAAGTTGAATATTCCAACACGACACAATTAATCAATTTCTTATGATGTGAATAGCATACACGCAAGGAAATAACGAGAAATACGATCAACAGCTAATAGAGAACCAAAACCCATCACATAAACAAGAGGTACACAAATTGTAAATAATTGAAAAAGAATCTATCAGAACGAGAAACATGACGAATTTAATACAGCACCGAGCTAACGCTGAATAACAGAGAAACACTTTGAATGGTGCATCATCCATACGTAAACAATAAACCTCTACCCGACAAACATCATCATGACGTTGGTAGACAGACCGAAACCGAAGCAGATCGGAAAGGGAGACCTGGGTTCCACGAACGGGCAATTGTTCGCTGCCTCCTATTCAAAGAAAAGCAGGACCGAAAGTCGCGTCCCTTTCAGAGACCATCGTAATCCCCTGAAGACCGTGGCTTTCGGCCGCGACCTTGTTCGCCACTAGCTTTGAAGTTTGAACGTAGTTCAACTCTACCAAATTCGTGGCGCTGTCGAACACTATGACGTCATTTGTTTACAAACAGGTAGAGGTCTATTGACAGAAAAGTAGGACCGAAGGTCGCGTCCCTTTCAGGGACCATTGTAATCCCCTCAAGACCGTTTCTTTCGGGCGCGACCTCGTTTGCCCCTAGTTTCCAGCGTAGTTCAACACTACCAAATTGGTGGCGCTGTCGAACACTATGACATCATTTGTTTACAAACAGGGAGAGGTCTATAGACAGGAAAATAATACCGAAACAAGATCAACAGCTCATAGAGAGCCAAAACAATGCACAATCCAACACGTAAACAAGAGGTACACAAAGGATAAACAGTTGAAGAACAATCTATTAAAACGAGAAACATGCACGCACTTAACACTGAATAGCAGAGAAACACTCTAAACGGCGCATCTGCCAACGTGTAAACAACAGACACATGCAGGAAAATAATTGAAAAAGAATCTATCAAAACAAGAAACATGCACGGATGAATAGCAGAGAAACACTCTAAACGGCGCATCTGCCAACGTATAAACAACAGACACATGCAGGAAAATAATTGAAAAAGAATCTATCAAAACAAGAAACATGCACGGATGAATAGCAGAGAAACACTCTAAACGGCGCATCTGCCAACGTATAAACAACAGACACATGCAGGAAAATAATTGAAAAAGAATCTATCAAAACAAGAAACATGCAGGGATGAATAGCAGAGAAACACTCTAAACGGCGCATCTGCCAACGTATAAACAACAGACACATGCAGGAAAATAATTGAAAAAGAATCTATCAAAACAAGAAACATGCACGGATGAATAGCAGAGAAACACTCTAAACGGCGCATCTGCCAACGTATAAACAACAGACACATGCAGGAAAATAATTGAAAAAGAATCTATCAAAACAAGAAACATGCACGGATGAATAGCAGAGAAACACTCTAAACGGCGCATCTGCCAACGTGTAAACAACAGACACATGCAGGAAAATAATTGAAAAAGAATCTATCAAAACAAGAAACATGCACGGATGAATAGCAGAGAAACACTCTAAACGGCGCATCTGCCAACGTATAAACAACAGACACATGCAGGAAAATAATTGAAAAAGAATCTATCAAAACAAGAAACATGCACGGATGAATAGCAGAGAAACACTCTAAACGGCGCATCTGCCAACGTGTAAACAACAGACACATGCAGGAAAATAATTGAAAAAGAATCTATCAAAACAAGAAACATGCACGGATGAATAGCAGAGAAACACTCTAAACGGCGCATCTGCCAACGTATAAACAACAGACACATGCAGGAAAATAATTGAAAAAGAATCTATCAAAACAAGAAACATGCACGGATGAATAGCAGAGAAACACTCTAAACGGCGCATCTGCCAACGTGTAAACAACAGACACATGCAGGAAAATAATTGAAAAAGAATCTATCAAAACAAGAAACATGCACGGATGAATAGCAGAGAAACACTCTAAACGGCGCATCTGCCAACGTATAAACAACAGACACATGCAGGAAAATAATTGAAAAAGAATCTATCAAAACAAGAAACATGCACGGATGAATAGCAGAGAAACACTCTAAACGGCGCATCTGCCAACGTGCAAACAACAGACACATGCAGGAAAATAATTGAAAAAGAATCTATCAAAACAAGAAACATGCACGGATGAATAGCAGAGAAACACTCTAAACGGCGCATCTGCCAACGTATAAACAACAGACACATGCAGGAAAATAATTGAAAAAGAATCTATCAAAACAAGAAACATGCACGGATGAATAGCAGAGAAACACTCTAAACGGCGCATCTGCCAACGTGTAAACAACAGACACATGCAGGAAAATAATTGAAAAAGAATCTATCAAAACAAGAAACATGCACGGATGAATAGCAGAGAAACACTCTAAACGGCGCATCTGCCAACGTATAAACAACAGACACATGCAGGAAAATAATTGAAAAAGAATCTATCAAAACAAGAAACATGCACGGATGAATAGCAGAGAAACACTCTAAACGGCGCATCTGCCAACGTGTAAACAACAGACACATGCAGGAAAATAATTGAAAAAGAATCTATCAAAACAAGAAACATGCACGGATGAATAGCAGAGAAACACTCTAAACGGCGCATCTGCCAACGTGTAAACAACAGACACATGCAGGAAAATAATTGAAAAAGAATCTATCAAAACAAGAAACATGCACGGATGAATAGCAGAGAAACACTCTAAACGGCACATCTGCCAACGTATAAACAACAGACACATGCAGGAAAATAATTGAAAAAGAATCTATCAAAACAAGAAACATGCACGGATGAATAGCAGAGAAACACTCTAAACGGCGCATCTGCCAACGTGTAAACAACAGACACATGCAGGAAAATAATTGAAAAAGAATCTATCAAAACAAGAAACATGCACGGATGAATAGCAGAGAAACACTCTAAACGGCGCATCTGCCAACGTATAAACAACAGACACATGCAGGAAAATAATTGAAAAAGAATCTATCAAAACAAGAAACATGCACGGATGAATAGCAGAGAAACACTCTAAACGGCGCATCTGCCAACGTATAAACAACAGACACATGCAGGAAAATAATTGAAAAAGAATCTATCAAAACAAGAAACATGCACGGATGAATAGCAGAGAAACACTCTAAACGGCGCATCTGCCAACGTGTAAACAACAGACACATGCAGGAAAATAATTGAAAAAGAATCTATCAAAACAAGAAACATGCACGGATGAATAGCAGAGAAACACTCTAAACGGCGCATCTGCCAACGTATAAACAACAGACACATGCAGGAAAATAATTGAAAAAGAATCTATCAAAACAAGAAACATGCACGGATGAATAGCAGAGAAACACTCTAAACGGCGCATCTGCCAACGTGCAAACAACAGACACATGCAGGAAAATAATTGAAAAAGAATCTATCAAAACAAGAAACATGCACGGATGAATAGCAGAGAAACACTCTAAACGGCGCATCTGCCAACGTATAAACAACAGACACATGCAGGAAAATAATTGAAAAAGAATCTATCAAAACAAGAAACATGCACGGATGAATAGCAGAGAAACACTCTAAACGGCGCATCTGCCAACGTGTAAACAACAGACACATGCAGGAAAATAATTGAAAAAGAATCTATCAAAACAAGAAACATGCACGGATGAATAGCAGAGAAACACTCTAAACGGCGCATCTGCCAACGTATAAACAACAGACACATGCAGGAAAATAATTGAAAAAGAATCTATCAAAACAAGAAACATGCACGGATGAATAGCAGAGAAACACTCTAAACGGCGCATCTGCCAACGTGTAAACAACAGACACATGCAGGAAAATAATTGAAAAAGAATCTATCAAAACAAGAAACATGCACGGATGAATAGCAGAGAAACACTCTAAACGGCGCATCTGCCAACGTGTAAACAACAGACACATGCAGGAAAATAATTGAAAAAGAATCTATCAAAACAAGAAACATGCACGGATGAATAGCAGAGAAACACTCTAAACGGCGCATCTGCCAACGTATAAACAACAGACACATGCAGGAAAATAATTGAAAAAGAATCTATCAAAACAAGAAACATGCACGGATGAATAGCAGAGAAACACTCTAAACGGCGCATCTGCCAACGTGTAAACAACAGACACATGCAGGAAAATAATTGAAAAAGAATCTATCAAAACAAGAAACATGCACGGATGAATAGCAGAGAAACACTCTAAACGGCGCATCTGCCAACGTATAAACAACAGACACATGCAGGAAAATAATTGAAAAAGAATCTATCAAAACAAGAAACATGCACGGATGAATAGCAGAGAAACACTCTAAACGGCGCATCTGCCAACGTATAAACAACAGACACATGCAGGAAAATAATTGAAAAAGAATCTATCAAAACAAGAAACATGCACGGATGAATAGCAGAGAAACACTCTAAACGGCGCATCTGCCAACGTGCAAACAACAGACACATGCAGGAAAATAATTGAAAAAGAATCTATCAAAACAAGAAACATGCACGGATGAATAGCAGAGAAACACTCTAAACGGCGCATCTGCCAACGTGTAAACAACAGACACATGCAGGAAAATAATTGAAAAAGAATCTATCAAAACAAGAAACATGCACGGATGAATAGCAGAGAAACACTCTAAACGGCGCATCTGCCAACGTATAAACAACAGACACATGCAGGAAAATAATTGAAAAAGAATCTATCAAAACAAGAAACATGCACGGATGAATAGCAGAGAAACACTCTAAACGGCGCATCTGCCAACGTGTAAACAACAGACACATGCAGGAAAATAATTGAAAAAGAATCTATCAAAACAAGAAACATGCACGGATGAATAGCAGAGAAACACTCTAAACGGCGCATCTGCCAACGTATAAACAACAGACACATGCAGGAAAATAATTGAAAAAGAATCTATCAAAACAAGAAACATGCACGGATGAATCGCAGAGAAACACTCTAAACGGCGCATCTGCCAACGTATAAACAACAGACACATGCAGGAAAATAATTGAAAAAGAATCTATCAAAACAAGAAACATGCACGGATGAATAGCAGAGAAACACTCTAAACGGCGCATCTGCCAACGTGTAAACAACAGACACATGCAGGAAAATAATTGAAAAAGAATCTATCAAAACAAGAAACATGCACGGATGAATAGCAGAGAAACACTCTAAACGGCGCATCTGCCAACGTATAAACAACAGACACATGCAGGAAAATAATTGAAAAAGAATCTATCAAAACAAGAAACATGCACGGATGAATAGCAGAGAAACACTCTAAACGGCGCATCTGCCAACGTGTAAACAACAGACACATGCAGGAAAATAATTGAAAAAGAATCTATCAAAACAAGAAACATGCACGGATGAATAGCAGAGAAACACTCTAAACGGCGCATCTGCCAACGTGTAAACAACAGACACATGCAGGAAAATAATTGAAAAAGAATCTATCAAAACAAGAAACATGCACGGATGAATAGCAGAGAAACACTCTAAACGGCGCATCTGCCAACGTATAAACAACAGACACATGCAGGAAAATAATTGAAAAAGAATCTATCAAAACAAGAAACATGCACGGATGAATAGCAGAGAAACACTCTAAACGGCGTATCTGCCAACGTGTAAACAACAGACACATGCAGGAAAATAATTGAAAAAGAATCTATCAAAACAAGAAACATGCACGGATGAATAGCAGAGAAACACTCTAAACGGCGCATCTGCCAACGTATAAACAACAGACACATGCAGGAAAATAATTGAAAAAGAATCTATCAAAACAAGAAACATGCACGGATGAATAGCAGAGAAACACTCTAAACGGCGCATCTGCCAACGTGTAAACAACAGACACATGCAGGAAAATAATTGAAAAAGAATCTATCAAAACAAGAAACATGCACGGATGAATAGCAGAGAAACACTCTAAACGGCGCATCTGCCAACGTATAAACAACAGACACATGCAGGAAAATAATTGAAAAAGAATCTATCAAAACAAGAAACATGCACGGATGAATAGCAGAGAAACACTCTAAACGGCGCATCTGCCAACGTGTAAACAACAGACACATGCAGGAAAATAATTGAAAAAGAATCTATCAAAACAAGAAACATGCACGGATGAATAGCAGAGAAACACTCTAAACGGCGCATCTGCCAACGTATAAACAACAGACACATGCAGGAAAATAATTGAAAAAGAATCTATCAAAACAAGAAACATGCACGGATGAATAGCAGAGAAACACTCTAAACGGCGCATCTGCCAACGTGTAAACAACAGACACATGCAGGAAAATAATTGAAAAAGAATCTATCAAAACAAGAAACATGCACGGATGAATAGCAGAGAAACACTGTAAACGGCGCATCTGCCAACGTATAAACAACAGACACATGCAAGAAAATAATTGAAAAAGAATCTATCAAAACAAGAAACATGCACGGATGAATAGCAGAGAAACACTCTAAACGGCGCATCTGCCAACGTATAAACAACAGACACATGCAAGAAAATAATTGAAAAAGAATCTATCAAAACAAGAAACATGCACGGATGAATAGCAGAGAAACACTCTAAACGGCGCATCTGCCAACGTGTAAACAACAGACACATGCAGGAAAATAATTGAAAAAGAATCTATCAAAACAAGAAACATGCACGGATGAATAGCAGAGAAACACTCTAAACGGCGCATCTGCCAACGTATAAACAACAGACACATGCAAGAAAATAATTGAAAAAGAATCTATCAAAACAAGAAACATGCACGGATGAATAGCAGAGAAACACTCTAAACGGCGCATCTGCCAACGTATAAACAACAGACACATGCAAGAAAATAATTGAAAAAGAATCTATCAAAACAAGAAACATGCACGGATGAATAGCAGAGAAACACTCTAAACGGCGCATCTGCCAACGTGTAAACAACAGACACATGCAGGAAAATAATTGAAAAAGAATCTATCAAAACAAGAAACATGCACGGATGAATAGCAGAGAAACACTCTAAACGGCGCATCTGCCAACGTATAAACAACAGACACATGCAGGAAAATAATTGAAAAAGAATCTATCAAAACAAGAAACATGCACGGATGAATAGCAGAGAAACACTCTAAACGGCGCATCTGCCAACGTATAAACAACAGACACATGCAGGAAAATAATTGAAAAAGAATCTATCAAAACAAGAAACATGCACGAATGAATACCAGAGAAACACTCTAAACGGCGTATCTGCCAACGTGTAAACAACAGACACATGCAGGAAAATAATTGAAAAAGAATCTATCAAAACAAGAAACATGCACGGATGAATAGCAGAGAAACACTCTAAACGGCGCATCTGCCAACGTGTAAACAACAGACACATGCAGGAAAATAATTGAAAAAGAATCTATCAAAACAAGAAACATGCACGGATGAATAGCAGAGAAACACTCTAAACGGCGCATCTGCCAACGTATAAACAACAGACACATGCAGGAAAATAATTGAAAAAGAATCTATCAAAACAAGAAACATGCACGGATGAATAGCAGAGAAACACTCTAAACGGCGCATCTGCCAACGTGTAAACAACAGACACATGCAGGAAAATAATTGAAAAAGAATCTATCAAAACAAGAAACATGCACGGATGAATAGCAGAGAAACACTCTAAACGGCGCATCTGCCAACGTATAAACAACAGACACATGCAGGAAAATAATTGAAAAAGAATCTATCAAAACAAGAAACATGCACGGATGAATCGCAGAGAAACACTCTAAACGGCGCATCTGCCAACGTATAAACAACAGACACATGCAGGAAAATAATTGAAAAAGAATCTATCAAAACAAGAAACATGCACGGATGAATAGCAGAGAAACACTCTAAACGGCGCATCTGCCAACGTGTAAACAACAGACACATGCAGGAAAATAATTGAAAAAGAATCTATCAAAACAAGAAACATGCACGGATGAATAGCAGAGAAACACTCTAAACGGCGCATCTGCCAACGTATAAACAACAGACACATGCAGGAAAATAATTGAAAAAGAATCTATCAAAACAAGAAACATGCACGGATGAATAGCAGAGAAACACTCTAAACGGCGCATCTGCCAACGTGTAAACAACAGACACATGCAGGAAAATAATTGAAAAAGAATCTATCAAAACAAGAAACATGCACGGATGAATAGCAGAGAAACACTCTAAACGGCGCATCTGCCAACGTGTAAACAACAGACACATGCAGGAAAATAATTGAAAAAGAATCTATCAAAACAAGAAACATGCACGGATGAATAGCAGAGAAACACTCTAAACGGCGCATCTGCCAACGTATAAACAACAGACACATGCAGGAAAATAATTGAAAAAGAATCTATCAAAACAAGAAACATGCACGGATGAATAGCAGAGAAACACTCTAAACGGCGTATCTGCCAACGTGTAAACAACAGACACATGCAGGAAAATAATTGAAAAAGAATCTATCAAAACAAGAAACATGCACGGATGAATAGCAGAGAAACACTCTAAACGGCGCATCTGCCAACGTATAAACAACAGACACATGCAGGAAAATAATTGAAAAAGAATCTATCAAAACAAGAAACATGCACGGATGAATAGCAGAGAAACACTCTAAACGGCGCATCTGCCAACGTGTAAACAACAGACACATGCAGGAAAATAATTGAAAAAGAATCTATCAAAACAAGAAACATGCACGGATGAATAGCAGAGAAACACTCTAAACGGCGCATCTGCCAACGTATAAACAACAGACACATGCAGGAAAATAATTGAAAAAGAATCTATCAAAACAAGAAACATGCACGGATGAATAGCAGAGAAACACTCTAAACGGCGCATCTGCCAACGTGTAAACAACAGACACATGCAGGAAAATAATTGAAAAAGAATCTATCAAAACAAGAAACATGCACGGATGAATAGCAGAGAAACACTCTAAACGGCGCATCTGCCAACGTATAAACAACAGACACATGCAGGAAAATAATTGAAAAAGAATCTATCAAAACAAGAAACATGCACGGATGAATAGCAGAGAAACACTCTAAACGGCGCATCTGCCAACGTGTAAACAACAGACACATGCAGGAAAATAATTGAAAAAGAATCTATCAAAACAAGAAACATGCACGGATGAATAGCAGAGAAACACTGTAAACGGCGCATCTGCCAACGTATAAACAACAGACACATGCAAGAAAATAATTGAAAAAGAATCTATCAAAACAAGAAACATGCACGGATGAATAGCAGAGAAACACTCTAAACGGCGCATCTGCCAACGTATAAACAACAGACACATGCAAGAAAATAATTGAAAAAGAATCTATCAAAACAAGAAACATGCACGGATGAATAGCAGAGAAACACTCTAAACGGCGCATCTGCCAACGTGTAAACAACAGACACATGCAGGAAAATAATTGAAAAAGAATCTATCAAAACAAGAAACATGCACGGATGAATAGCAGAGAAACACTCTAAACGGCGCATCTGCCAACGTATAAACAACAGACACATGCAAGAAAATAATTGAAAAAGAATCTATCAAAACAAGAAACATGCACGGATGAATAGCAGAGAAACACTCTAAACGGCGCATCTGCCAACGTATAAACAACAGACACATGCAAGAAAATAATTGAAAAAGAATCTATCAAAACAAGAAACATGCACGGATGAATAGCAGAGAAACACTCTAAACGGCGCATCTGCCAACGTGTAAACAACAGACACATGCAGGAAAATAATTGAAAAAGAATCTATCAAAACAAGAAACATGCACGGATGAATAGCAGAGAAACACTCTAAACGGCGCATCTGCCAACGTATAAACAACAGACACATGCAGGAAAATAATTGAAAAAGAATCTATCAAAACAAGAAACATGCACGGATGAATAGCAGAGAAACACTCTAAACGGCGCATCTGCCAACGTATAAACAACAGACACATGCAGGAAAATAATTGAAAAAGAATCTATCAAAACAAGAAACATGCACGAATGAATACCAGAGAAACACTCTAAACGGCGTATCTGCCAACGTGTAAACAACAGACACATGCAGGAAAATAATTGAAAAAGAATCTATCAAAACAAGAAACATGCACGGATGAATAGCAGAGAAACACTCTAAACGGCGCATCTGCCAACGTGTAAACAACAGACACATGCAGGAAAATAATTGAAAAAGAATCTATCAAAACAAGAAACATGCACGGATGAATAGCAGAGAAACACTCTAAACGGCGCATCTGCCAACGTATAAACAACAGACACATGCAGGAAAATAATTGAAAAAGAATCTATCAAAACAAGAAACATGCACGGATGAATAGCAGAGAAACACTCTAAACGGCGCATCTGCCAACGTGTAAACAACAGACACATGCAGGAAAATAATTGAAAAAGAATCTATCAAAACAAGAAACATGCACGGATGAATAGCAGAGAAACACTCTAAACGGCGCATCTGCCAACGTATAAACAACAGACACATGCAGGAAAATAACTGAAAAAGAATCTATCAAAACAAGAAACATGCACGGATGAATAGCAGAGAAACACTCTAAACGGCGCATCTGCCAACGTGTAAACAACAGACACATGCAGGAAAATAATTGAAAAAGAATCTATCAAAACAAGAAACATGCACGGATGAATAGCAGAGAAACACTCTAAACGGCGCATCTGCCAACGTGTAAACAACAGACACATGCAGGAAAATAATTGAAAAAGAATCTATCAAAACAAGAAACATGCACGGATGAATAGCAGAGAAACACTCTAAACGGCGCATCTGCCAACGTATAAACAACAGACACATGCAGGAAAATAATTGAAAAAGAATCTATCAAAACAAGAAACATGCACGGATGAATAGCAGAGAAACACTCTAAACGGCGCATCTGCCAACGTGTAAACAACAGACACATGCAGGAAAATAATTGAAAAAGAATCTATCAAAACAAGAAACATGCACGGATGAATAGCAGAGAAACACTCTAAACGGCGCATCTGCCAACGTGTAAACAACAGACACATGCAGGAAAATAATTGAAAAAGAATCTATCAAAACAAGAAACATGCACAGATGAATAGCAGAGAAACACTCTAAACGGCGCATCTGCCAACGTGTAAACAACAGACACATGCAGGAAAATAATTGAAAAAGAATCTATCAAAACAAGAAACATGCACGGATGAATAGCAGAGAAACACTCTAAACGGCGCATCTGCCAACGTGTAAACAACAGACACATGCAGGAAAATAATTGAAAAAGAATCTATCAAAACAAGAAACATGCACGGATGAATAGCAGAGAAACACAATAAACGGCGCATCTGCCAACGTGTAAGCAACAGACACATGCAGGAAAATAATTGAAAAAGAATCTATCAAAACAAGAAACATGCACAGATGAATAGCAGAGAAACACTCTAAACGGCGCATCTGCCAACGTGTAAACAACAGACACATGCAGGAAAATAATTGAAAAAGAATCTATCAAAACAAGAAACATGCACGGATGAATAGCAGAGAAACACTCTAAACGGCGCATCTGCCAACGTGTAAACAACAGACACATGCAGGAAAATAATTGAAAAAGAATCTATCAAAACAAGAGACATGCACGGATGAATAGCAGAGAAACACTCTAAACGGCGCATCTGCCAACGTGTAAACAACAGACACATGCAGGAAAATAATTGAAAAAGAATCTATCAAAACAAGAAACATGCACGGATGAATAGCAGAGAAACACTCTAAACGGCGCATCTGCCAACGTATAAACAACAGACACATGCAGGAAAATAATTGAAAAAGAATCTATCAAAACAAGAAACATGCACGGATGAATAGCAGAGAAACACTCTAAACGGCGCATCTGCCAACGTGTAAACAACAGACACATGCAGGAAAATAATTGAAAAAGAATCTATCAAAACAAGAAACATGCACGGATGAATAGCAGAGAAACACTCTACACGGCGCATCTGCCAACGTGTAAACAACAGACACATGCAGGAAAATAATTGAAAAAGAATCTATCAAAACAAGAAACATGCACGGATGAATAGCAGAGAAACACTCTAAACGGCGCATCTGCCAACGTGTAAACAACAGACACATGCAGGAAAATAATTGAAAAAGAATCTATCAAAACAAGAAACATGCACGGATGAATAGCAGAGAAACACTCTAAACGGCGCATCTGCCAACGTGTAAACAACAGACACATGCAGGAAAATAATTGAAAAAGAATCTATCAAAACAAGAAACATGCACGGATGAATAGCAGAGAAACACTCTAAACGGCGCATCTGCCAACGTGTAAACAACAGACACATGCAGGAAAATAATTGAAAAAGAATCTATCAAAACAAGAAACATGCACGGATGAATAGCAGAGAAACACTCTAAACGGCGCATCTGCCAACGTGTAAACAACAGACACATGCAGGAAAATAATTGAAAAAGAATCTATCAAAACAAGAAACATGCACGGATGAATAGCAGAGAAACACTCTAAACGGCGCATCTGCCAACGTGTAAACAACAGACACATGCAGGAAAATAATTGAAAAAGAATCTATCAAAACAAGAAACATGCACGGATGAATAGCAGAGAAACACTCTAAACGGCGCATCTGCCAACGTGTAAACAACAGACACATGCAGGAAAATAATTGAAAAAGAATCTATCAAAACAAGAAACATGCACGGATGAATAGCAGAGAAACACTCTAAACGGCGCATCTGCCAACGTGTAAACAACAGACACATGCAGGAAAATAATTGAAAAAGAATCTATCAAAACAAGAAACATGCACGGATGAATAGCAGAGAAACACTCTAAACGGCGCATCTGCCAACGTGTAAACAACAGACACATGCAGGAAAATAATTGAAAAAGAATCTATCAAAACAAGAAACATGCACGGATGAATAGCAGAGAAACACTCTAAACGGCGCATCTGCCAACGTGTAAACAACAGACACATGCAGGAAAATAATTGAAAAAGAATCTATCAAAACAAGAAACATGCACGGATGAATAGCAGAGAAACACTCTAAACGGCGCATCTGCCAACGTGTAAACAACAGACACATGCAGGAAAATAATTGAAAAAGAATCTATCAAAACAAGAAACATGCACGGATGAATAGCAGAGAAACACTCTAAACGGCGCATCTGCCAACGTGTAAACAACAGACACATGCAGGAAAATAATTGAAAAAGAATCTATCAAAACAAGAAACATGCACGGATGAATAGCAGAGAAACACTCTAAACGGCGCATCTGCCAACGTATAAACAACAGACACATGCAGGAAAGTAATTGAAAAAGAATCTATCAAAACAAGAAACATGCACGGATGGATAGCAGAGAAACACTCTAAACGGCGCATCTGCCAACGTGTAAACAACAGACACATGCAGGAAAATAATTGAAAAAGAATCTATCAAAACAAGAGACATGCACGGATGAATAGCAGAGAAACACTCTAAACGGCGCATCTGCCAACGTGTAAACAACAGACACACGCAGGAAAATAATTGAAAAAGAATCTATCAAAACAAGAAACATGCACGGATGAATAGCAGAGAAACACTCTAAACGGCGCATCTGCCAACGTATAAACAACAGACACATGCAGGAAAATAATTGAAAAAGAATCTATCAAAACAAGAAACATGCACGGATGAATAGCAGAGAAACACTCTAAACGGCGCATCTGCCAACGTGTAAACAACAGACACATGCAGGAAAATAATTGAAAAAGAATCTATCAAAACAAGAAACATGCACGGATGAATAGCAGAGAAACACTCTAAACGGCGCATCTGCCAACGTATAAACAACAGACACATGCAGGAAAATAATTGAAAAAGAATCTATCAAAACAAGAAACATGCACGGATGAATAGCAGAGAAACACTCTAAACGGCGCATCTGCCAACGTGTAAACAACAGACACATGCAGGAAAATAATTGAAAAAGAATCTATCAAAACAAGAAACATGCACGGATGGATAGCAGAGAAACACTCTAAACGGCGCATCTGCCAACGTGTAAACAACAGACACATGCAGGAAAATAATTGAAAAAGAATCTATCAAAACAAGAGACATGCACGGATGAATAGCAGAGAAACACTCTAAACGGCGCATCTGCCAACGTGTAAACAACAGACACATGCAGGAAAATAATTGAAAAAGAATCTATCAAAACAAGAAACATGCACGGATGAATAGCAGAGAAACACTCTAAACGGCGCATCTGCCAACGTATAAACAACAGACACATGCAGGAAAATAATTGAAAAAGAATCTATCAAAACAAGAAACATGCACGGATGAATAGCAGAGAAACACTCTAAACGGCGCATCTGCCAACGTGTAAACAACAGACACATGCAGGAAAATAATTGAAAAAGAATCTATCAAAACAAGAAACATGCACGGATGAATAGCAGAGAAACACTCTACACGGCGCATCTGCCAACGTGTAAACAACAGACACATGCAGGAAAATAATTGAAAAAGAATCTATCAAAACAAGAAACATGCACGGATGAATAGCAGAGAAACACTCTAAACGGCGCATCTGCCAACGTGTAAACAACAGACACATGCAGGAAAATAATTGAAAAAGAATCTATCAAAACAAGAAACATGCACGGATGAATAGCAGAGAAACACTCTAAACGGCGCATCTGCCAACGTGTAAACAACAGACACATGCAGGAAAATAATTGAAAAAGAATCTATCAAAACAAGAAACATGCACGGATGAATAGCAGAGAAACACTCTAAACGGCGCATCTGCCAACGTATAAACAACAGACACATGCAGGAAAGTAATTGAAAAAGAATCTATCAAAACAAGAAACATGCACGGATGGATAGCAGAGAAACACTCTAAACGGCGCATCTGCCAACGTGTAAACAACAGACACATGCAGGAAAATAATTGAAAAAGAATCTATCAAAACAAGAGACATGCACGGATGAATAGCAGAGAAACACTCTAAACGGCGCATCTGCCAACGTGTAAACAACAGACACATGCAGGAAAATAATTGAAAAAGAATCTATCAAAACAAGAAACATGCACGGATGAATAGCAGAGAAACACTCTAAACGGCGCATCTGCCAACGTGTAAACAACAGACACATGCAGGAAAATAATTGAAAAAGAATCTATCAAAACAAGAAACATGCACGGATGAATAGCAGAGAAACACTCTAAACGGCGCATCTGCCAACGTATAAACAACAGACACATGCAGGAAAATAATTGAAAAAGAATCTATCAAAACAAGAAACATGCACGGATGAATAGCAGAGAAACACTCTAAACGGCGCATCTGCCAACGTATAAACAACAGACACATGCAGGAAAATAACTGAAAAAAATCTCCATGTCGCGGATATTAAAAGTTACGAATATTTTTCGAACGAAGTTTACTTAAAACTTGAAGAAATGGTCACCCGCGTCGACGAACCCGTTTCCGGAAGAAAGCAACACGCTCGCATGGGGCGCCGTGTTAACGCGTTGGGCGCCGAATCGCGTTCGGTTTCGGAAGGGTGTTTCGGGAAACGCTGCCCGGCGTGTTGCCGAAACGCATTCGACGATGCAGGTGACCATTTCTTCGAGTTTTAAGTAAACTTCGTTCGAAAAATATTCGTAACTTTTAATATCCGCGACATGGAGAATTCACATTACGTTATAGAGTATATAGAAAATATCAATACACATGATTAAATTCTTTGTCATCGTGAAAGAGTTCTTAAAACCTTCGCGTATCAAAGTGAGCCAGCTAAAGCTGTGAAATTACACTTTCTACAACTCAGTTCGTAAATTGCGGCAGCAGTTCAAATTTTAATTAAACACTTACTGATGTGTGATAGTCACCACTGCTCCGGAATGTGATCTGATAAATTTTAGCAATTAATGTACAAACAAATATCTTGTATACAATGTGTGACTATATAGACAGCAATCTATATATTAAAAAATTGTAAGAAAGAGTGTGCAGTTTTGTCTTTGAAAATTTAAACAAGAACCTTTGGTGTTGGAGTTTGCGTTTTGTTTCATTATGAGCTAAAATCTTCTAAAATTGAAGTATGTCCTTCCCATTTGTAGTGCCTCATATGCCGTGACATAATGAATAGACTCATAGTTTTTCAGTATGGCTAATGAAAAAACCTCGGGTACATTCTGTGAATTGGAGCTACGTTTATGTGTGCTGCTTTGGTTAAGTTTGCAAAAGGAATATTTACTTATTATAATTACGTATCTTCCATTGTGTTTATGCATAGTGCTCATCTTCATTGTATAGTGGTTAAACATTTCTGATGACAGTTGTGTGATTCGATTCTCCCAAGATCTTATTGGAACTGTGTGCCGCATGTTATGATGATTAGAATTGTAGACTCCACCTGCGCATCATGCTTGTCCATCACTTGCATCGCGTCATTTGATAATAGATTCCTTTCAATATAGTATTGTCAACTGTCCAATCGTTTGAGAAAATATATACACTGTGCAATTTAATTCATAAAATAAGCTTTCGCAAAATATTAGTGATCCTCTTTGTAAACAAAGATCGATGTAACATGCCTCTGAATTTCAATTAGCGATTCTTCTACAATTCGTTCCTTCGGGTGTCGGTGTTGTATAGAGTGTGGTCGTGTAAAATCTCTTTGATTGCCAGCGTGATTCCATGCGAATATCCTTGTACATAGTGTGGAATAAACGTCTCATTAGCAATCTTCAATCGAATCATAAGCTGTTTTCGTTGCGATGTGTAGAATACATTACAATGATGAGAAAGAATACAATTATTATTTCAATTATACACTTGTTTATTTCGATAAATTACAGTTCTATTCCAAACTCTGAAGTTTTCGTTCGTTGTCTTGGTTGATGAATTCCGAAGACATCGTGTAATTTATTCTGATTATTGGGCGCTTGAATCCAGCATTGATTAACGCTTGTGATATGTTGTCGCCGTGTTTGTATTGCTTCAACAACTTGCACAGTCTCTTATTGATGTTTCCTTTCTTGGTATGAAGATTCTTGAATGGCGTACAAGAGAGTATTAGATGAAAATCGTCCGGTGGTCCACCGCAATTGATATGTTTGTTGAGTTTCAATAAGTGATGATATATCAGACCTTGCACGACAATATTGAACTTCTGTTCATTCGACATCATTGACTGATAGAAGAAAATAAATGTATAGAGGCTCTAGTGGAATATATCACGTGATAAGATTTTTATGTACTTTCCATTTCAACCGTTAGGTGTAATTTCAACAAATCCGTAATGAATTGTGCGATATAGACTGCTTGTATATGATAATTTGATCTGATTGCGTTCTTGATTAATGCAATGCCCATTGCAATGATTACAATTACGTTTGGTCTAGTGTATTTCAATTCTTCGTTAGCAAACCTCAAAAACTCCACCATCAATCCCAGTGGTCTTCCGATGTTGACGTGCAGATATTTTTATAAGTATTGTAGATTTGGCATACAAGTTCTCGCGTCTTGAATTCCATAATTTGCACCATATCTGCGAATACGACCATGTCTAGGACGTATTGAAATTGAATCTTTTCGAGGCTCCTCCTTTTCGAAGCAGCTTTTTATCACGTCCTCCCATGACCTATGGTAACGAGTACAACATCCGTCCATCTCTTCAATGTATAGCAATTGTCTGTTCTGTTTTGTAGTGTGCCTCGACACTTAATTAAATCGTATCGGTGCTAATTTTATTTATTAAAAATTTATTATGTTATCGTGTTTAGAATGTTATTAAGATCCACCTCTCGTGAGAATTATGAAAGTCAATTTACAAAAAGGATGTGATGAGCGAGAAAAATGCGAGCTTCAAACGCGCTAGAGCCCTCAATTCCCGGCTTGAGTTGTTGGAGTCGGTTTATGACTTTCACCACGACCATTGTTGGATCCCCCTACTCCCTGCGGGCGTAGCCTTGGCGAAGGACATGGGAGCTCAGCTTCCCTCTCTCACTTCTTTTCTTTTTTTTTTTTTTTTGTTAGTGGGCTCTGAATGAAAAAGATGTGTTCCTGTGATGTATCGCCCTGCTTGTTCAGAAAGTGTTTCCCTAAATTAATTACTGCTTTGAGTTTGCTTCAGATGATCGCTCGATTGATATTAATAAAAATATTCTACTAGTTGGTAAAGTATTTTTAAGTTGTGTGCGTTGATTTTCACTGTAGCAAACTTTTACATTAATTTGCATTTCAGATGAGTTGTTTGTTTGTGGCTTCCGCGTGTAGAAATTACTTTTACAAAGTTATCATAAAACGATGTAATTAAATTTGATTCTCGTTTTCGAATGAGTATTGTTTCTACCATTGAATAAATTTGACTTTCTCTCTTTGCTTCAGATATTCACTCGATTGATATTTTGTGAGTTGAGAATAATGTATGCATAATAGTTGTGTCAGGTCTGAAATACATTAAATGCAGCGTTTCTCGTTTTGTTTGAGTATTGTTTGCGCCGATAATATTTCTCGTTTGCTTAGATAATGTTTCTCTAAAACCAGTTTGCAGTGACATAAAAGTATATTCTTTGCTTTTTTGCGTGCTATTGTTTGTTTGTTGATAGAATTCTTATTGTGTTCTTGAGAATCGAATAATTCCAATGTCTATTTGCGATCAATAAAAAATTTCGCCTCTGTACACCGGTCCAAAGAATATTTCCTTTTGGAGGAAAGAATGTGAAAAAGAGAGAGGGTTTCCCCACCCCATAGATTGACAAAGGATGTGCGGTTTCTTTGCTTTTGGGGTGTATAGAGGGAGAGAGTTACCCCACCGGGCTCAAGTAGCATAGATTGGCTGTACTGTGTAAAGCATAGCTGTGCTGCGTGTTTGGATACCTCTGTCAAGATAATGTTTATAGTGCATGAGTAGGATGAAAATTCTATATTGTTAGGTCGCAAGGTAGATTTTATGATAGTTCAAAAGATAGATTACTTCCATTTCAATTTATTAATGACTGATAGTTTGTTTCAACAATATTTTCATCTCTGTTGTTTACACGTTAGCAGATGCGCCGTTTAGAGTGTTTCTCTGCTATTCAGTGCTAGCTCCGTGCATGTTTCTCGTTTTGATAGATTTTTTTTCAGTTATTTTCCTGCATGTGTCTGTTGTTTACACGTTGGATTGTGCATTGTTTTGGCTCTCTATTAGCTGTTGATCTTGTTTCTCATTATTTCTTTGCATGTATCTATTGTTTACGTGTGGATGATGCACCGTTCAAAGTGTTTCTCTGCTATTCAGCGTTAGCTCAGTGCTGTATTAAATTCGTCATGTTTCTCGTTCTGTTTATGTGATGGGTTTTGGTTCTCTATTAGCTCTTGATCGTATTTCTCGTTATTTCCTTGCGTGTGTGCTATTCACATCATAAGAAATTGATTAATTGTGTTGTGTTGGAATATTCAACTTAGCTTCCCATATTTTTTATTATGTGTATTGCATTCCTTCTGCTTTCTTTTTTTTAAATGAATTTTTCTCTCAACTTAGCTTCCCATATTCTTTAGTATGTGTATTGTGTTTCTTCCATTTCATGTTTTTTTGGCTGGGTTTTTCGCCTTCATGCAGAGTTACAACATAATTCCTGCCACTATTTGGCTTTACTATCCTTTGCATGTAAACTGCCTAGTGCACACCTGTTGTAGTGAAAAAAATTAGCGATTCAAGTCGGCACAGGCTGCAAAAATGACGATGGAAGTCGGCCCAGGTGTGACGGTATCGTCGCCTGGATGGGATGACAGTGTGCATGTCCCTACTTACATGTAAAGCACTCACGCACGGCTTGAAAAAATTGCGAACGATGTCGACCCAGGGTGAAAAATCGCCAAAGAAGTCGACCCGGTGTTTTCAGTGTGCATGCCCCTACTTGCATGTAAAGTGCCCACGCGCCGCATGAAACAAATGCGAACGAAGTCGGTCCAAGCTGAAAAATCGCCGAAGAAGTCCGCCCAGTGTGCACAACGATAAGGGCACGCCAAGCCCGTCGGCCTGCTGGTAAGCACCCGGACAGCCCCTCACCTGCGCGCCACCCACCGCGCGCTGAAGAAAATAATAAAAATCCGCTAGCGCCCAGCTATTGTTCTTGAGGGTACATACATCTATCAGAACTTTGTAATTAAAACTCCAGTATGGTGCTCACATATAATAATGTGAGACTTTTTATAATAAAACCTGTAATTTTGATTGTAATCATATTGATTAAAATATCTTCTTTGATTAAATGTGCTACCCTTCTGCTTAATTGAAAACTTCCATTAATAAAAAAAATATTGTGTATGATGTATAATACCCCTTCCATGCTATGCATCATGCCTGTAATAAGTATAACTTTTGTTACGTGTATTGTGTTTCTTCTCCATCAGATTTTTTGGCTAAGTTTTTCTCCTTCACACAGAGTCATAACATAATTCCCAACACTAATGACTTTAATAAATATATTTTCACATGTACTTTTGTGTACGGCTATCCTTTGCATGTAAACCGCTTACTGCACACCTGTTGTAGCGGGAAAAAAATTGCGATTCAAGTCAGCCCAGGCTGAAAAATGACGAAAGAAGTCGGCCCAAGCTGAAAAATGTGAGAGGGTAAGCGCGCACGCAGCCCTCCCCCCGCCGATAAGGGCGCGGACAACCCTCCGCACACGCGCCGCGCGGGAAAAAATACGCACAGGGCTCAGGGGCAGGGGTAGCAGGGGTGCCGTGGTTTCGCCTCTGGCCTCCTACGACATGACTGAATACTGCTTATGGACTTCTGAATCCCCAGCAGCAGTTCTAACATCAGGTTCCAGAAATGTTGTTCTTATTTGCATTTCTGCAGACTGGCTTTGAGATGGCTGCACCCGTTTGAACTCCCTGCATCTTTGTTGAGACGGAGGAGGAGGAGGAGGAGTGTCGTTGGGAGGAACCCGAGAGGTCTGCCTGCCTGATTAGGCGGCATGTTTCTCGGGATTTGTTGAGACAAAGCGGAACTGTTTGGCATTTTTGTTCAGAATCCTCCTTCCCCATGTAAAGTCCCAATGGAATCTCCCCATCCTCCAAAAAAATAAAAAGAGAAAAAAGACTCTTTTTTGACTACCACACTCATAGCTACCACTAGCATGAGACAAGATAGAAGCCAACTTGAATATACAAGATGTACTGATGTGCATGAAAAATTTAAAAATGACTGAGCATTTTAGGTGAATTACATTATCCAAATGTTGATGAGAGCCCTGTGCCTTGGACACCACATTTTTATGATAACAAAACAAGGCAATTGAGCTGGTGTGATGGCAATATATTTTTTCTTTAATCTACGTAAATAATTATGCATTATGTAGAGGTCCTATGGAACCAGACAAAATAGGTATGTTTGCTCTCCGAACCAAACCGAGAGAGAATGATTTTATTCCCTTCGTCCTCTTCCTCTCGTGCACCACACTTCCTCTCCTACACTACTCCCACACTCTGAATTCCATCCCTCCGCGGATGGCACGGAATTATATTTATTATGGACGCCCTTTCTTCTGTGCCGTTCGGACCCGTATAAACAACGCCCTTAGTAAGCCCCTGATTCCTGTTCAGGGCCCTGATAGTGTAGGGACCATTAAACGGCGCTCGGCTTCCCGGGAGTTCGTACTGAACGAGTACCAGGTCCCCGATGTTGATCTGCGGAACCCCTGTCGAAGTCCCGCTTCATTCGAGGCCTATAGAACTCTTTTTCTTCCGGTGTCAGTGGCTTCTCATCCAGCAGTACGCGATCGGCTACCCCTAGTTATTGATCAGCGCAAAGAATGGGTACCCCATTGTACGCAGCAGAATACGGACTGCATCCGAGAGCACTGGTGTGGGACCTGTTGTGATGACGTACTGCCCCTTCTAAAGCGCACTTCCAGCCACCACGAAAGTCTGGATAGACAGCCATGTAAGTTTATATGTCTCGAATGGCACTTTCAGCTAACCCGTTCGCTGCAGGGTGGCAGGGAGTTGTGGTCCGCAGGGTAATTCCATGCTCAAGTGCCCAGTTTTGAAGCTTTCTACTGCGGAACGCAGGACCGTTGTCTGAGATGATCACCTTCGTGTTCCGGAACATATCTTGCTCAAGAAGGGCAATATCTGCATTGGCGTCTTCTCGTCCAGGTCGTGCGGCAAGCATCCTCGTGCACCGGTCGATTGCGAGCAGGAAGGCATGAGTGCGTCGCACACCTTCGCCCTTTTTTCTTAGTTCCGCGAAATTCAGCTGAACGACGTGGAAGGGTATGTCCGAGTGTTGGGGTAGTATCATAGTGTCTGCCAGCCAGTGGAATTTGGCTTTGTGAATCTGGCATGCACGGCACGAAGAGACGTAATCTCGTATGATGGTTCGCATGTTTCGCCACTGGAAGCGTTTTGCAAGCTTATAGTATGTACGCCGGAACCCATCATGCCTTCCGGATTCTGGACTGTCATGATACAGTTCGAGAATCTTATGAACCAACGTGTCCGGAACAAAAAACTTCCCACTTTCCTCCTGGAACTCTAGGAGATTCTGGGCATTAACTTCCTCGTCTACGTTGGTGGGACGTCGTGGCAGGTCGGAGGCGCTACGGTGGGAGGGGGGGGGGGGGGAATCTGTTTATTGAGAAAAAAAAACAAGGAAAGGTTAGTCAGGCAAAGGCCGACTTGCTATTCCTTCCGTAAAGAGGAACGGAAAAGGAAAGGGGACGAAAAGATAGGAAGAAAACGAAAAAAGGAAAGAAGGCGGCAAGAAAGAAAACGAAAAAAAAAAACGAAAGAAAGAAAGCGAAAAAAAGGGAGAAAACGAAATAGAGGAAAGAAAACGAAAAAATAGAGAGAAAACGAAAAAAAGAAAGAAAAGAAAAAAGAAAGAAACGAAAAGAAAAGGGAAAGAAACGAAAAAGAGGAAAGAAAACGAAAAAAGGAAAAAGAAAGGAAAGAAACGAAAAAAAAGAAGAAACGAAAAAAAAGAAAGAAACGAAAAAAGGAAAGAAAACGGAATACACACACACATACACACAGACAGATACACAAAAGGGCCTTAGAGGCTGGTCGAGAGACCGGTTGCACGGAGAAAGCTCAAGAGGGCAGTCGTAACTGCCCCCTGGTTGTGCAGGACCGGGCCGAGCAGGGTGGCCAAAGAGACGTTAGGGTAGCCAAGTTGTCGCAAGTGGCGTTGGAGGACGAGTCTTTCTGGGAGGTACCGGTTACAGGATAGGAGGTAGTGCTCGATGTCGGCTTCCACATAACAAGTTGTGCAATCGGGGGAGTTCGTCTGGCGCATTTTATGCAGGAGTGAGGGTGTCCGTGCAACATTCATTCGAAGGCGGTGGAGGAGTGATTCTTCAGCTCTATTGCAGCGGCAGGCAATAGTGAAGTCCTGCATGGGGTCAATGAGGCGTACGAAATGATGATATGAGGTAGAGTCCGCTCGGAACTGCCGGGTACGGACATAACGCCACCGACGAATGTGCAGGGAGCAGACAGAGATCGTTAGGGGCAGAGGGGTGGCAGGAAGAGCTCTGTTAGATGTTGCGTCTCTTGCTATTGTGTCTGCGCGGGTGTTACCCAGAAGGCCTACGTGTCCCGGGACCCATTGAAGCGTCACACAATGGCCAGTTACCGCAAGTTGTGTCAGAGCTTGTAGTATGAGCGTGTGGAGAGTGCATATGGTGCTGGGGCGAAACGAGAGCAGCAAATCCAGTGAAGCCTTGCTGTCAGTCAGAACAACCCACTGTGCAGCCGGCAGACCGAGCAGGTGCTGTAGAGCAGAGAGGATGCCGACGAGTTCCGCTTCCATAGAAGACATTGGGTATGGGAGGACAACGGCTTGCTGAAAGTCACTATCAGGGATATAAAATGCAGCACCCGAGCTGTCTGCCGTGACTGAGCCGTCCGTGTATACCTGGCGATGATTCTGATACGTGGAGTGCAAACAATGGAGAGCGAGTTGGAGGGCTACAGGTGCGGGAGTGTCACGCTTGCGCTGAAGACCAGGGATGGTGGAGCAGATATCAGGACGCGCAAGGGTCCACATTGCTGGCGCATATGTGGGAGTGGTTGGGGAGGGAGGAAGATGATCCTTCAGGCGGGCGATGGTCTTGCCGAAAGCTGAGTCAGGGCATTCGTCGTCAATATGGCAAAGATAGTGGTGAGGGTGACTGGATAGATAGCGAGAATATACTCGAAGTGTATCAGCATCCCGCAGAAGAGGGACAGGAGTCTCCCGTGCTTCAGCAAGCGTGCCGTAAGTCTCTGATGTTCGTGGTACTCCCAGACAAATGCGAAGGCCGCGGGCTTGGATGTTAAGGAGCTCGCGCTCCTGTGCTTGGCTGAGGGCATGCAAGATAGGGAGGCTGTAGCGTAGTGTCCCCAACACGAGGGCCTGATGGACGCGGTGGGAGGCTTTAAAGTCAAAGTGTTGTATTTCCAATATCCAACATGCAATTCTTCCCTTGGGCTCTGCTAACTTGAGGAGATACGATAGTACCTGATTGTCTGTGAAAAGCTAAAATGTCCGGTCTTCCAAATAGGGGCGGAAATACTTCAGCGTCAAACCTACCGAAAGGGCCTCCTTTTCACTTGTTCTGTAGTTTGTTTCTTGTTGAGAGAACGTGTGCGAATGATACCCTATGACACTCAATTGGTGACACCTTGGGTTGTCCGGTCTGCGCTGATATAGCACCGCCCCCGCACCAAAGTGGGATGCGTCAGTCTTAAGTTCAGAAGGCAAGGTGAAGTCAGGAAGAGAAGGATAGGGTCCGAGGAGATCCTGTGAAAATTAACAGATCCCCCCCCCCCCCCTGTTAACCAAGTATTGGTATGTCCTCTCGCATTCTTCTGTCCACGAGAAGGGGATATCCTTCCTGATCAGTTCCGTTAGGCACTTGGTTTTCGTGGCATAATCTTTAATAAATGCCCGAAAATGCCCAGCCAAGCCTAGGAATACTCTGAGGGAAGGTACGTCGTGTGGCTTTCGCAGCTGAGAGATGCGCGCAACGGACCCCTGCTTGGTGCTTATTGTTCTCCCGTCCTCGCCCAAGAAATGTCACCTTTTGCTGGAAAAACTTGCTCTTCTTAAAGTTGATCTTGACCGCGGCTTGGCTTAATGCTGGAAGCAACTGAGCAAGGTGATGGCTAAGTTCCTCCGGAGTGCGGGAGTATACTGCACCAAGCTTTCCCCGGTATGGCCGCAGAATGGAACCAGATTACATAATTTTTCCATCCGAACGGCAGGCGGTTGTATTCGTACACGTCGAATGGAGTTATAAATGCTGTGTAATGCTTGTATTCCTCCACCAGGGGGTATTTGCCAGTATCCCTTGGTCAGATCAATGCAAGAAAACATCTTGCGTCCCCCTGTTTCGTTGATAATGTCATCGATACGAGGCATGGGATACGGGAAGAGATCCGTTTGATGGTTAACGAGGCGGTAGTCCGTGCATAACCTGAAAGTTAGGTGGTGCAAAAGTCGACGTTGATGGACGTATTATCTGCGCGTCCAACATGCCCTGCAGCTCATTTTGAGCCAAGCTTTCTTTTGTCTGGACATTGGGTACGGTTTCTTGCGGACGACGTTTGTGTTCCCCAGCCGAAAAGGTACAGCGTACCTTTGACAGGATCAACGTGGCTCCAACCAAAGTTAGCTCGAAACAGGGGTCCCGACGTTTCGGCTCCTTCTTCAGGGGTGACGGAAAGGCCAGGGTGCAGCAGGCTTTATACCCGGCTGGTTATTGTTTTGGTGGTCACGTGACGAAGTGCGTTGACATATATGCTGGGTAAAGTCCCCAGGGACCGGTTCAGGTTTCCGGTTGTTGATTGTATGTGCCATGTCTCAACGAGGAGCCTTCTCGTGAGGTCACTTTCACAGTCAAGAAGCTGTGGATTGTCAAAATCAATGACGTAGTCTCTAATCTGGCAGTGCTCAGCGAGCGCGCTGCGTTCTAGGTCACACTTGCGAACATCGTTCTTGTGTTGCTGTAATCTTTGGGGGAAGTTCTTCGTTTCCCCAATGTACGATGCGGGGCACTGGGCGCAAGGAATTTTGCAGTGATGGCCAGTAGTTAACTACATGTAGTTAAACTACTAGTTAAACTACCTGATTGTAGTTAAAAAGTAGTTATCAACTAGTTGCAGAAATGTAGTGGCAACTACTAGTTAAACTACTATTTTAAGTAGTTAACTACAGTAGTTAGGTTACTGAAGGCGCCAACTACTACCGATTTTGCCGCAAGTTTTACGGCACGATTGTGCTTCCCACTTTTGTCTTGAGCTACTTGTTTGATGAGAACGGAGGTGCAGGGCAATTGTGTCGTGCATGTGTACTAAATCTTCACTTTTAATTAGAGGTGTGCGAATATTGAAATTTTCGAATACGAATATCTACAAAATTGTCCTCCGAATATCACGTCATAGGATAACGGCTTCTAAGAGTTAATTAAGTTAATTAAGCCCCGAAAACAAGCATCGCCACAGTTGTGTTCTGCTGATCCTTAGAAAAATGTCCCAAGTGCTAATGAGGAATATGTATTAATATATTGGCTTAGCATAGGGCATACATGCTTATATGCGCATGTACAGTAAAATTGTATTGTGTGCGCCAACACCATGGCCTTAGCGGCCGTTCTTGGGCACTAATAAAAATTATTACTATTATTATTAAAATTATTTTTTACAATGAAACAGTGTGCTGTTCTCATGAGGCAAGCTGAAAACCGCAAGAAAAAATGCTCATTTCAAAAATCTTTTATGAACTGTGAGCACCTGTGTTGGCATTGTAAAGTGCTGGTGAAACAGACAGAATGGAAGTAAAGAGCAATGACATGTTCAGAGTGTGGGATGATTTAGTGATGAGCACCTCAGAAGGAAAATGATGGCGGCAAGTGGTCTCTTCTTGCATTGACAATGCCTTCCGCATTTGTCGTGAAGGCGAGAAACTGCACGGTTTCACTGCCCTCACGCGTGACGTCACGCGTGAGACCATCGTTACTGATGGTAATGCATAGTTTGGAACGGCCTCATGCATTATAGCGCAGTAAAACTGCGATCCTCGACGATGTTGTATGGCTGTATCACGCGTGATTGTTTCCGTGACGTTCGTGTTCAGCGCTCCTTTCATTTCACGGCGGAAACCTGCGCGCGGGCCTCAAACTTTGTCGCGCCGACGGCGACACGCTTGAGTCGCGAGCAAAATCGCTCCATGAAGGTCGGGCTTAAGGCTATATATGCGTTTTGCTATCATCTGTAACAACAGTTAGCGCAGTTTCAAATGACTGCAGCGTTACTGTCGTCCTAGCTGGCGCTTTCATACGGTCGTAGAGCGCCGGAGTTGGAGAAACTATGTCGAAATATCAACACGTCCCACTCCTCGATTATCGCCGTCATCGCACGCGACCATGATTCTGTCATATATCGCTGACAACCACAAATCGAAACCGAAGAAGACGCATTCGAAACGCAGGCTTTGGCTGTGCATGCAATTGGACGCTGAACAGCGGTGTCCAGCTCAACGTCAACAAAATTTCGATATTTAACCGTAATTTCACCGAACTGTAGGCCCCATACGAATGTTCAGCGTTCACTAGAAATCCACTAAAGCCGCGACAGTGCTGACGATAGTATGAAACGTACCGCGGTCTCGGGTTTCGCTGGGGCGGACTCTAAAATGGCGACTGCACACAACTGCATACTAGTTTCGGTTTCGGTTACCGAACGTACAGCGACGCATTCGCAAACGAGCGTACCTCGGAAGCTCCGCGCGTCGCTTTGCAGCTGTTCTACTATGCATATTCGTCGCCGCAACGTATAAATTCCAGTGCGCAGCCCGAAACAGCTTCGGAATAAGCTGCTGTGATATGCGAAAAAAATATCGAATATTCGAACTTTTACGAATATTCGAAACCTTCGAATATCAAATTTTCGAATACGATACGAATCGAATATCGCAAATATTCGATTCGTATTCGAATATTCGCACACCTCTACTTTTAATGCTCGTCTAGTGAAGCCTCATATGCTGTGAAATAATTCTGCAACTTAGTTTATAGCGTAGGCACAGAAAGAATCCCGCCGCAAGGTTTGTATTTGACGATCGTCGCAATGGGCTGAGCCAAAGTTTATTATTGCTTGCCATTCACATTTAGGTGTCCAAGAACACTACAAGGGATTGGTGTTGGTGGACAACGTTAAGTAGTTATAGATGTAGTTAAACTACATTGCAGTAGTTAAAAAAGTAGTTTTAACTACTCCCCTGAAAAGTAGTTTAACTACTTTAAGTTTTTAACTACTACTAAGTTTAACTACTAGTTAAACTACTCAATCACAAAGTAGTTAGTAGTCATAGTTAAACTACTGTAGAAGTAGTTAGTGGCCATCACTGGAATTTTGTAGATGACACCTTGTGTCTTCTCTTTAGGCGGGCGGTCTTTTGGCCGTGGCATTAGCTGTCCGAGCGTTGACACGGGTTTGTGGGCCACGCAGATCCCCTCCTTGGCTAGCACACGTGCCAACGCTTCGCTCGTACCTTTCATGTACGGGATGGCGATACGTTTTGACTGACGCGTAGGAGCGTCAGCCGTACGGGAACGGTCATCTGGCTTGCGATACTGGCGACGTGAGATTTTTCGAATAAAGTTCTTGGTGTAGCCATTTCTTCGTAAGTCGGACATAATAACTCTTTCCTCCCTCTTTCTGCTTTCTTCGGTCGAGCAGATGTTCTTCGCCCTTGACATAAGGGACGAGACAACCGCCGCTTTGTGGCTCGTGGGATGGTAGGAGTCGAAGGGGAGATATCGTCCTGTGTGCGTTGGTTTTCTGTAGACATCGAACTCCAGGTTTCCTTGATGCTTTGTGACCAACACGTTGAGGAACGGCAAGCTGTTGTCGCTCTCGCGTTCAACGGGGAATTGTATGGAGGGTTCGATGCTGTTGATGTGCATCAAGATGGCGTCCACTTCTGACTTCTTGAGGATGCAGAAGCAATCGTCCACATAGCGCAGGAACACCTTCGGTGTGATGTGAAAGGACTGTAGCGCTCTCTCCTCGATGCACTCCATCACCAGGCTTGCCGTTGTCACGGAGACCGACGCACCCATCGCCGTTCCAGTGGTTTGCTTGCAGTACTCTCCTTTGAAGGAAAAATACGTGCCGTTGAGGCAGAAGTCGAGTAGCCGACAGAGTTCGTCGATGCTCAGCTTGGTTCTTGCACTGAGGTCGTTGTCCTTCTCAAGTGCACTTCTAGCCGCAGAAACTGCCAGTGCTGTAGGCACATTAGTGAACAGGGAGACGACGTTAAACGAGACGAGACACTCGTCGGCTGCGACAGTCAACGGTGAGACGAGCTCTACGAAGTGGCCGGAGTACGATGATCGGAGATCTTCCAGCCAGTGGAGCGAGGAGCCGGTGGAGGTAGCAAGACAGGTTCCGGGGGGGGGGGGGGGACGATCTGAAATCCACGATGGGACGGAGAGGGACACCAGGCTTATGAATCTTAGGAAGCCCGTTGAAGCCGGGAGCATGGCCGTTTCTACAGCTGAGCCACAGGTAGAGGGACCTAGCCTCTGGGTATTGTTTGAAAATGTCCGCGTACCTTTGATACCGGGCAGACAGGAACCGAGGCAAACCAGCTCTGGGTACAAGACCATGCCATCCTCAGCTGTTCTGGGACACCGAACTTGTATCTCTTGTGACAATGCTGTACAAGCGCTTTCCTCCACGTCGACCATATTGTTCCAGAACAAGTTCCTTTTCATGGCTTTCATGTGGGGCCGAGACAACAAGAAGCTGTATTCTACGACAGCTCGACAGTTGCCCATTCTCGTAAATTCCGACAAGCTGTATCGTAACCTTGGACGACTATTGCACGTCCGAGGAATACCTTTTTAGCCCCTACACGCCTTCGATTTACAATACTGACCGTTGCCCCACTGTCCACCAGGACTTTCGTTGGCCTTCCATAGGCCAGCATCGTGACATATAGGAGGTTTTCATTAAGGAGGTACACAGTCTCGTTATTTGTCCTCAGGCCTGACTGTAAGCCCTGTTTGATTAGTTTTTTTGGATGTTCTCCTCAGTCCCGGACACACCTGGCAACTCGTGCCCCTGCACTTGGTTAACAGGTTGGTTCGGTAAATTTCGAGCTTGCCCAGGTAAAGGTCTGCGCAGATTCTACGCCGTGTTCCCAGTCCGGTACCCTTGTGACGCCCGTTGGGAACTCTCCGCCAAAATGTCCGACCAGGAGCCATGTGATGACCTTTGTGGCGCCCGGCCCGATTTGGCTGGAAGGCCGGGCGCTCAACACATAGTTCCTTGCAGCAGTGTAACAAGTCCTCGACATTTGACGGATTCTTGTCTTGTACTTGTCGCTGTTGGTCCGGGGACATCCCGTGGATGACCAATGGGACGACAGACGTGTCTGGGAGAGTAGGATTGGCAATTTGTAGGAGTCGTCTTTTCTCAGAAAAAATATTCGAGAGGACTTCCATAGCGGTACCGGACCAATATAGTACGATCCCATCTTTCGACTGCAATTGCCTGAAACGAGGTGAGGAAGCTGCCGTTCCACGACGCCCAAGTATCCCAGGCATATGCTCCAAAATTCTCAGCTCGTGCCAAGATTTCGCCATTTTTTTCTAAGAACAGCCTGAGATTCTTGGTCTTGTCCTCGTCTATAGTCCACCGGTTCTTCTCGCAGGCATATTCATAAAAGTTGAGCCCGCCCTGAGGACTAATGGATGTTCCATCGAACAATTCCGGCTTCACCAACGCAAAATTGACATGGCTGGACACAAAACATGTGTAGAAGCTGCTGTTGTTGCTGAGCTTGCTGCTGTTGCAGACCGATAAGTTGGCTCAGCATCTCTTCCACAGGTGTGGCAGGCGGCGACGGTGCCCCTTGGTCCGACACTCTCCCCGGCTTTTCAGGCGATATCCGAGAGTGGAATACGGCCATTCTCATATTTACCCGTATAGCGCGCCCTTGCGAGCGATATCCTCTGCGGTCATCTTGGTCTTCTCAATAACGTACTGACGATTGTCGGCTGTGCTAACAGATTCCGACAGCGAAACCGGGTCCTCACCGTCGAGTAGATACTTGTCCAGCACAAAGCCTTTCGCAGCATCTGGCCTTATGAAAAATTGAACCCACATGTCAACGTACACCTGAATTCTGTCGACTGCGCCAAAAATGTAGAGTTCCTATAGAACCAGACAAAACAGGTATGTTTGCTTTCCGAAGCAAACCGAGTGAGTGAGTGCCAAGAGGAAGTGGCACGTAGCCCAAAGGCGATTCGCACGGGTCATTGTGGGACGGATCAGATAGAGAAGCCTAGGCGACAAGAAGCGATGCGTGGCCGACATAAAGGGCCAAGCAGGGCGCAGGGTTGACGGAACAGCGGCCAAACGAAAGGATGGCGGGAAGGGAGGAAGCGAGAGAGAAAGCGCGGAAAACAGCAAAAAGAAATTGCTGGCGAATTAAGGCATAGCGCGGACACGAGAGGAAAAAGTGCTCGGCAGTCTCGTCACACAAGCAGTTGACGCAGGATGGACCTGGCGCCAGGCATTCGCGGTGGAGATAGAAGTTAAGCGGGAAACACCGCAGCGGAACAGAGCATAGCTGGGCGGCCTCACTCATGAGGCCCCTCATGAGGACGCCTCACCCTCCCCTCACGACGGTGAGGTGAGGGTGAGTGAGGCCAGACCACGCTGAATGTTCCTCATGAGGACAGTCGTGAGGCATTGTCCCTCATGAGGCCAGTCGTCGTGAGGCCATCAATACGTGTGGGTACCAGTGTTGCGGATTTGAATCCACGGATTTGATTTAAATCCGGATTTAAATCCACCGGAGAGCTGGCGGATTTGATTTGGGATTTGATTTGCGCAAAAAAATATGGGCAGGATTTGGACTTGGATTGAATCGCATATTCCACTAATGATTTGGATTTGGATTCAATCGCATATTCCAGGTATGATTTGGATTTGGATTCAATCGCATTTTCCACGAATGATTTGGATTTGGATTCAATCGCCCCTTTTTCAGCGGATTTGCGCGTGGATTTCGCCAAGCTCCCTCACAAGATGCATGGATTTGAAATTGAGCGAAGCGCCGTTTCGCATTCTGCGCGAATTGATGTGACCTTGTCCGAAGTCTGCGGCGTCCTCTCCCCACAGCGACAGGAGTAGCCGTTTTGTTCCAATCACTTCCCCTCACCGCACCGAGGGACCACCAGGTGCAGTTCTTTGAAGGCAGTTAACGTTATTCTGTCGATTGGACGGCACCTTTCCCGTGGACCTCTAGCGGAGTCTTCAAGCACGACCCGTTTCAAGCTTGCCAAATCATGTCGCGAAATTCGTGGTCTTCGCCATCATACTGAACGCATATAGGTACACGCATTCACGTCAAAACAAAGTATAAACGAACAATAAATATATCACATCCTATCATTTCGTGATTTCGGGAACGCAAGCCTTTCCTACTCCCACGGACAATCATGGCAAGATGTGCCACTCTTCCTCGCATGCCCCCCCCCCCCCCTTTCTTTTTTCCTTGATCACAACAGTCTGTACTGCGCGAGGAAAATTTTTACAAAGGCCCGAAACGTCAGCATTAAAATAGACCCATGGGCTACATGTTTAGTATAAATATTCGTAACATGTCCCACGATTTATTAACGATCCATTTAATTGTGACCCCCAGGGTATAGTACCCAACGACCTGTGGTCTTTTGAGAACTGATGGTAGAAATCGACGCAGGCGTGTGTTTTGGGGCGTAGCTGAGCCTAGGCCAGCGATAGGAATTCCTTCAGTCAGGCGTGTTCGCTCGGTGCTAAATGACGAGGAGGTTCCTGACCCAACATCCGCTTTTTTGAAGGTGTACCACACCGACCAACCCCACACTGTTCATGCCCCGTGAAGCCCGAGTCAACACCAACACGATACGTGATGATGGAGATGGGGGTTGTGCACCGCACCTCCCAGAGTGAGCCAGTCATCTACGATTCAATACACTTTTATCAGTATCACTTTTTCTATTTTGGTGTAACACAAAAATTTAAGGGCACTTAACGAATTACGTGTTGGCAATGCAACAGAAAGTGCGGCTGATTTTCGATAAAGTTTTACTATTTTCTTTCTGGATGCCTTCAACTCAACTCCCATCATTCATTCATTACATGTATTTTCGTTGGGCTTCCCTTTGCGCCCCTCTTCCACTGGCATTGCGCAATTCCGCGCGGCGGAGTGGCCAGCTGTCGGCTACGCGCCGGCGAGGAGAGCCGTTTGAGCCAACGGGGAATTAAATGACGGAGGACTAGTTTTTTTCGTGAGGAGGAATCTAATGCTATCATACTGCAGGCCGACGTAGCTCTGGGCTCGTGCAATGCTCGGGACTGCCTAGCTCGGGGGGAAGTACTCATGCCCTCTAAAACGCGGCCGGTGTTAGCTTCCAGCTAATCGTACGGCGGCTGGTCGCGCGTAAAATACAACATCCACATTCAACGATCCCGACGATCCGAAATGGCTGCGCGTCTTCAACCTTTAAGAGGGAGCACGCTCGACATGCCCGTTGCCCGCACGGGGCGTGCGCTAGAGGTGACACAGTGAGGTCGCCTTCTGTCCACTCTTGGGTAGTTCCATTTTTTAAATCGACAAGGGTAGGAAATTGACAATTTTTAATTTCCATGAAAAAAATATATGTTAGACAGCATCTCGATTGATGACAAAATGCAACAATTTCAAGCTCCATCCGATGAACCGTTTCCGATATGGAGAGGCGGAAGGTTGCGTCGGCGAATGTTGGTTCGAATTTTTTCCCAACTTTGACCTCATAGCAACGCGCTTCTTGTTTTACCACATCCTTCAAATTTGGCTGATAAAAACTATGGGTTCAAGACAGCACGCGGAGAAAGTCCCGTGACTCCTACTTTAAAGGGGCGCTACGAAACCATTACCGAACACTGCATTTCCGGCAAAAAATGTACGATTTCGAACTTTTATTGTTCATGAGCGGGTGCACGCATTCCCTTGAAGATAGATTCATTAGAACCGCTAACTCATTCTCTATGGAATGGTATAGATATCATTTATATAGCTCATGTGGTAGAGCGAGCAGACGGCTGTAAGTAGAAGCAACTCGACAAATTGCTCCCCCAATTGGCCCCCCAAAACGTCAGTTTATACATTGAAATTCCCTCTCCCCCCTCCCCCACTACGCGCTCCGACAAAGAAACCGCCCCCCCAACAAACCGAGCATCTGGATCTGCCCCTGACACAGGCTGATACGTGGTGAGTGATAGTTTGGTACACGCGGAGCAGGCGTAACCGAAAATGTCTTTCTAAACTCAAAAATTTGTCCTAAAATATGAATGAAATTTCGGATAGCGGATTGATATGTTGGCCCTTTATATCCTCGTCAATCAGACGAAATTTATTGCACTTTGTGCCACGTCACGCTGTTATTTAAGCGTTGTTTAGTGAATACGTGCAGTTTTAGTAATTTGTAGGCACGGTTATAGGTCTAGTAATGCTACTGCAAGAATTTTGGCTCTCGGATTTGTCAAAAGATTCGATAAATCCGGATTTAAAAGCGGATTTGATTTAGGGCCGGAAAAACAAATCCGGATTTAAAAGGATTTGATTTAACGTGTCAAAATTAAATCCGGACTTGATTTGGATTTGATTTACTACCTTCAGAAAAAGTGCGGATTTGATTTAAATCCGATTTGAGCGGCCAAATCCGCAACACTGGTGGGTACAACGTATTCCGTGAGGAACCTCACGGATGAGGCCGTGAGGCCCTTTGTGAGGACTCTCACGGATGAGACCGTGAGGCCTTTCGTTAGTTCAACGCCGACGTTTCATGTGAACATGACGGAAAGTTCTTTCGAGGCTCATATGCCTCCTATAGTGACTTGAAGACACGTGAGGGCATGAGGGTCCTCATGAGGTGAAGGTACGTGAGGCCGTGAGGACCCTCATGAGGTGAGGGGACGTGAGAATGAGGTCTCGTGAGGCCATGCGGGTAGTCATTAGCCGAAAGTACGTGAGGCGCCGTCAGGACATAGGGGCCCTCATGAGGTGAGGACAAGTGGATGAAGCTCGCGAGTTCATTTGCGGACTAAAGTGAGGCGCTGCGAGTTTTTCGCGTCATGAAACGTCAGAATTTTTACGTCGGAGCGCGAGTTCTCAGCTCTCAGCAGCCCATTGGCTCCTGTGGCCGCTCCCCCGGTATGCGAACGCTCATTGGTCGGTTTGAAATTATGAATTCTCCGTTTTGCGCGCAAGCCGGTGACGCCGTGTCGGCGGTGCCGCAGCAACTCACCGTAAAGTTTCGAAATATGGTGGGTGCAGCAGGGACGCATGTCGGTACCGCTTTGTATGGTTTTTAGTGTCCTTCCCTTGACATGTTGTCGATACCGACTCTGAAAAACTCGGAGCTTCTTGGATACTTCTGCAAGTCAATTCAGTGATAGATAAGTGGAAGGCAGGTCTGCTTCGCTTGCTTGGTGCGACAACGATTCAAGAAGGGCCAATACTGCGTTTTTCCGCTACCCACTCGATGACAGGTAAATCAGTTCCTATTCCATACTGCCGCTTAGCATGGCATAGCACCACACCTGTGGCATGCACGCAGCATTTCGGCCGGTAGAATTTTTGGTTTTCACGTGTCTGATTCCTATTCTGATCATTCTTGCTCAGGTATAAGCACTCAACTCATATATGCTTCAGAAAAGCATCTACATGGATACAGTAGAATGGATAAGCCACTCTGAGTGGTTGGAGCATCATCTTTCGGCGTAGCATCTGCACAAGTTCCTTCATTGTGACGGGTCAACCAGACGCCTATACACAAGCAGCAAAGACGTACGGACATGTTCTCTGTCATGCTGGATCTGTGAACGTGTGTGCCTGTGGAGCCAGTATACTGTTGTTCTACCGTGAAATCTTCCACGTGAGACATCAGCTATCAGTGAACGCAAAGTTGCTTCGGCATATCATTCGAACTTCAGAAACAATGTTCATGTCATGTTCGCGTTTGGCGCAGCTACAGCAGACTGCATATTTGTGCTTTGGATATACCTATCCCGAAAAATAAAGCACTTTGTGTAACAGAAACAGCCAACGCTTCCGCATTTTGTTGTTTATTTCACTCTACGCGAACGAAGATCCACAACCGCCCAGAACCGCCTAAGCGGGGGAGAGGGAGAGAACAGATGGGAAACGTAAAGCCACGCCAGCGTCACAGGCCGCCCAGGGAAACAAAACAACAACAACAACAAAACAAAGCAAAGCAAAAAGCTACTCAGCCGTCGTCCAACGATTGGCCCAAAGCTTCAGGTCACATGAGTTTTTCCCAACAACAGAATTATACTACACGTCCATCCCCCTGGTGAGGACACGTAAGGATGAGGACCCTCATGAGGTGAAGATACGTGAGGCCATGAGGGTTGTGAATAGCCTCATGAGGTGAGGGCATGTGAGGTTGAGGATGGTGAGGCCTCTCGGGATCCCGTTGCCCTGAGGTGAGGTTTGTGAGGGCAAAATTTGAAATGGTTTGTGAGGGTGAGGGCGACTGAGGTTAAGTTACTGGTAACGAAAATTTGGTGAGGGTGAGTGAGGCCGATAAAGTCTGTGCTTCGTGAGGTGAGGATGAGTGAGGCCACAGGAAAATGCCCACATATGGAACAGAGTAAGGAGGCACTCGATGTGACGGGAATGCGCGAAAAGAGGGGCCCAAGAGTGACGGAATATGCTGGGTCAGAGAGCGGTGGCAGGGAGTTAAGCTGGCAACGGACAAGGAGGTCAAAGCTGGTAAATATTGCCAGCAAGACGGGCGAGATAAGCGGAATAGCTCCGAGAGTCGAAGATGAGAGCGATGCTTTACCGAGGGCATCCGCAGCCTCGTTTTGCGCAGTCCCAGCATGTCTAGGGATTCAAGCTATGACGACCTCGCGTACGGAAAGGGGACAGAAAGAGTGCAGGAGAGGCAGAAAGCGAGTGGTCGGGGATCCGAGATCGGATACGAGAGAGAGGCAGTCAGTGAGCACAGCTACAGACGGGACAGATGCAGGCACCCACTGCAGGGCAAGGAGGACTCCTGCAGCTCTGGGTTAAATGGGAATGTAGTTAGGGAGGCGGACCGAGCGAGGGACGTCACGAGTCGGGATGAAGACGCCGACAACGCACTTTTCGTCCAGGACGGAACCATCCGCGAAGATCACGAGGTACCGCTGGAACGAGAAGAGGAGAGAGTGGAGGAGAAAAGCAATTAAGCACGGCAGGGGGGAATGACGGCCGCCGTGGAAAGCCGAGACAGAGCTGACGAGGAGGTCACGACGAGTGCCAGACAAAGGTAGCATGTTCAGAAGAGAAACTGGCGCAGGACAGGGGATAGTCAGAAGCGCTTTGGCGAAGACCATAATGGGGGCGGGACAGCGAGCTCCAAAGGAAGCCGGGGAGGCCGCGCATGCCAGGACCGAGAAAGAGCAGGCGACGACAGGAAAGTCGAGAAAGGAAGCAGCGGACCGTAATGATGCGAAAGCGCGACGAAAGGGGCACAGTACGGCTCTCGGCGTACAGGATGAAATTCGGCGTCAATCGTGGGACCCCGAGGCAGGTGCGCAATGCTTTGTACTCAGGGACAAAGAGGGGCTGGAGCCTGGACTGAGCGCGACCCCAGAGGAGGACGCAACCGAATTCGAGGATAGCGCGGATATATGTCTTTCACACGCGAACAAGGACGGGGCGGCGAAGGCCAGTACAACTGACTGACAACTGTTTTGGCGCACGATCAACCCATCTCGGAACGCCGTCATCTCTCTTATCAGTTCGAACGGGTCACCCATACCAGACCTCGAATGTCCATCAGTCCTTAGCTCGATCTTCTGTCAAAATTTCGTTGTCACCACAGGCGACGTTCTACCTTGCTTCCAATCATACGACTTCTTCCCCATGGATCCTATAATAATTGACACAGTAGGCATAACTAAAATAATTGAATCTTTAAAGACATCCTCGAGCTCTGCCGTTGACCTTATTAACAGCAAGTTTTTAAAGAGCACTGCTCAGTATTCCGCTATTATACTCACTAAACGTTTCGAGCAGTCACTTCACACTGGTACTTTGCCTAACGACTGGAAGGTCGGGCAGGTGGTTCCACTTCATAAGTCTAGAGCTTCACCATGTAACTATCGCCCCATATCTCTCACCAGCATTCCCTGCAAAATATTAGAACATGTGCTGTGTTCTCACTTAGCATCCTTTCTCGAAAATAACTCCTTCTTTTCATCTGCACAGCATGGCTTCCGCAAGACCTTCTCTTGCGAAACGCGGCTTCTTTCATTTACTCACAAATTACGCCTCATATTAGACCGTCGCTCCTGTGCTGATTGTATTTTTCTAGATATGTCCAAAGCGTTCGAGAAGGTGTGCCACAAGTTTCTGTTGCTTCAATTGAGCAAATTAAATATTGACCCCAATCTCTTAACATGGCTGGAACATTTTCTTTCTAACCGTTCGCAGTTCGTTTATGCTAACAATCATGGCTCTCCTCTTTCTGCAGTTCACTCTGGCATTCCCCAAGGTTCCGTCCTAGGGCCCCTCCTCTTTTTAATATACATTAACGATCTGACTACCCATGTCTCTTGTGATATTCATCTGTTTCGCCGACGATTGTGTCATTTTTCGGGAAGTAACATGCGACAATGACGTTAGCATGCTACAGCGCGATCTTACAAAAATTATGGATTGGTGTAACACGTGGAAGATGGATTTAAATGTTAACAAATGCAAGTTGCTGCGCGTATCTCGTACACGTACTCCTGTTCCATCTGATTGCTTATACAACACCGCCCTTGATCATGTTTCGTCATATAAGTATCTTGGTGTCCACATTACTTCCTCTCTTACCTGGTCGCTCCATATTAATTCCGTTATAAACAACGCTGACCGTACTTTAGGCTACTTACGACGGAATTTTTCCGCAGCTCCTCGTCCACTAAAACTGTTACTTTATAAAACACAAGTCCGGCCTAAACTAGAATGCGCTGCGTCCATATGGGACCCCTCTTTTACTTCTTTGATCAATTCAATCGAGCTCATACAAAATAATGCCGCACGTTTCATTACCCACAACTATTGCCGTGCTGCTAGTGTCACCCTTATGAAAGAGTCATTATCACTTCCGTCACTAGCCTCTCGGCGTAAACTTGCTCGTCTATCATTATTTCACAGTTTACCATCATATTCCTGCGCTACGCGCTCAGTTGTTACCGCCTCCTTCCTATGTTTCATCTCGCTTAGATCATCAACACAAAATTGGCATTGCTCCCTGCCTAACATCTGCCTGTTCTCATTCTTTCATTCACCGTACATCGAAAGAGTGACCATTCAAAGTTCAATGCTGTACTAATTACTTTACTGGAGTTTTCTAATTGATTGTGATATATATGGTGTACTGCATAACAACGTTACATTTTGTTATTTATGTGGCTCATTGTGACTTATGTGACTTATTTTAGTGTTATTTATCTAATTGCTTGGTATTTTGTGTACTGTTGCGTTTATACTAACCTGTATTTATTACCTTTGTATATTGTGTTTGTGTGTAATAACCCACACCCCTCTGTAATGCCTTCGGGCCTTGAGGAGTAAATAAATAAATAAATAAATAAACTGAACGAGGACAGGAAGGTGATCGCCTTAGCCGCATGAGAGGCAATATGCCGGATGTGTTCCGCCATGGAGAGCTGAAAGTACAACACGCCGAGGTACTTCACCAGAAAGGCGATGTCATCGGCGTAGACCAAGGTGACTATGCGCGGGAACTGCCTCTCGCTGAGGAAGGACTGGATCCAGGCTAAAATGTACGCTGGAATAGGAGTGGATTGAAGGGACCGCAAGAGCAGCGAGTACTCAACCGAATCAAACGCCTTGGAGATGTCTAGGGTGACAAGCGCAGCGAATTCGGACCGCATCCTTGCCCTGCATAGATGGACGTCAAGGATTGCGTGTGCAAACCAGATAGAGAAGCCGGCGCAGAATCCTATTTGAACTGGGGACAGGATGTCGCTGGTGAGCAGCTGCGAGATGCGAGGGAAGACGACACGTTCCACGAGCTTGGCAAGCAGGGGTGTAATTTCAGTGGGACGGAGGTTATCGGCGGAGCACCCGTTAAGAGGATTCTTGCGGATAAGGACCACTCTGGAGGGCTTCCACTGGACAGCAATCCAGCAGTCCCGGAGGGAGACATTGACAATCCCCACGACAAGGAACGGGTGGGAGGACTATAAAGACTTGAGAAGTCTGACAGACACTTTGTCGTGGCCGGGAGCAGCGGGGCAGCGTGCGCGGATGTGCGGATCGAGGTCGTCAAAGGAAGCAGGGACATAGCCGTCGGGAGCGTACAACTGGAAAGCAAGAGGGCGCCACGGCAGCGTACTCGTAAAGCGGAGTTCGAGTACCATAGTTCGAGATCACGGGCGCGCTCATCCAGGAGGGAGCATATGTCGGAGGGCACGGAAAGAGCGTGGAAGGAGCGCTTATTAGAGCGAGCACAACGAAGGAGACGATAGAGGGAGCCGCGACGCACGGGAAACGACACATGGGAATGCCGAGTGGAAAAGTACTCAGATTTAGCCTTGGAAACGGCGAGCTTGAAGGAAGCGTTGAGGCGCCTAAGCAACCCAGTTCAGAGGGCAGGAGTTGTGGCGGAGCTTCTTCCAGGCAGCTTTGCGCGGGCAGAGAGAACGGGCACAGGACACATTCCACCAGGCGGGGAGCGAACAACTAGTGCGCTTCACGCAGGAGAAGGACGCGGCAGAGACAGACTCCGCGACGGCCGAGAGGAACAGTGAGCCGGAGGTAATGTCACACACGTCCTGCGGGCAGTGCTGGTTGAGGTAGGCCACCTGGAAGGAGAACCGGACAAATGGCGCACGCTGAGCACATGCGGCAGCTGAGAACAAGGCGGAGTTAACCGTGAAGAAAAGCAGCACATGGTCACCAAAGATGAAAGACCAGAGATGAAAGAGGACAATGGTGGATGATTGGCTGTTGCTGAAGAACGTTGGGTGCCGCGAGTTGGCCAGCGCAAAGGAGTTTACTGTGACCCAGGAGTGCAAACACAGGCCGCGGGGGTCAGTGCGAGAGTTTCATGCAACATGGTGGGAGTTGAAGTTGCCCAACAGGACGGGATCGGACGAGCAAGAAGCAAGTGCGGAATCAAAGCAGCCTCGTCGACGAAAAGGCAACAAGAGTGCTGAAAGCCAGACATACCGAGTCCGAGTGATCGAGGGAGCACTTCTTGCAGCGAACAGCAGAACGACATGACTTAGCGGAATAACCGAAGCGCCAGCACTGTGAACACTGCAAAGGGCGCCGAATGAATTCATCCACCGGAAAGATACACGGCCAAGCTTTGACCTCGAGGGGACGGGTATGGTTCATAAAAGTAACAATGACGGAGCCAGTGGGAGATTTGACGGCGTTAACAATCCTGGCGCAGCGTTGAACAGAGAGAGCACCGCAGGGAACAAACAAATCGAGAAGGTCGACCGCCGGCAAGGAGAAGTCTACACCGCGAATGATGCCTTTGGCACACGTCAGGTGAGGAGGGCGAAAGCAAGCACAAGGACAGCGCCAAAATGATCGCATTTCAGGTGGTCTAGTACCGGCAGTGGGTTCGAGGATCGACAGATCAGGCCACTACGAGAGTAGATCCATATATATCCGACACGTACCGGTACGTTCCACAGACTAAGAAACACAGACGTTACGTTGGTTGAGAGTTAATACTCCAAACAATTCCTCGCTTGACCGTTGTTTTTGTACGTAATTGAATTAGACATAGACAGCTCACCCTTCTTTCAGAGTCATAGGCGAGCAGGGCTCTCGAATTTGCAGAAGCTTGCGGAAAACAAAAACACAAACATTACATAGTACCTGTTTTCTACTAGGAAGGGAATGCCAGTACCTTTCGAAGTCGCGGAGCAGTACTGCTTGTACTATTGGTCCTGGAAAGAATTTTCTTAACCTTTCGCGGTGAGCGTTTTGGCTTTCTTGGTTGTCTTTATATTTCTCTGTTTCGTTTTTCAGCTGCCGTGCTTTTTATTCGATACGGGAAGTTCTGGAAACAAATGTAGAGAAACAGAAAAGGAAATGTGATGTCCGATGATCAAAACAATGGAGAAATGATGAAAGATGAAAGTCACTGAAAAGGTTAGCAGCTGTAGGACTCGAACCCACATCTTCTGGATTACCGGTCCAGGGCTCTACAAATTGGGCTAAGCTAACACGCCTTCTCAGCGACTTCCAGGGTGCGTCATCTGAAGGGACAAACCAGTCACTCTCTCTCACTCATCCTCCTTTCACTCTTACACTTTTGCACACTCATACACACATTCATACGACAGGGATCGACGCAAGCGGCAAATGTTGAACACGAGAGAACTGATGTTCTGAAGCTGGAACAACATAGAAGGGACAATCACATACAAGGCCTCAAGTTGAGGCCACTTGAGGCCTTGTATGTGATTGTACCTTCTATGTCAGTTGTTCCAGCCTCAGAACATCAGTTCTCTCATGTTCAATGGAGAAATGTCTTGCATGCAAGAGTGTAGCGAATGACAGCGGCCTAAACCGCTTTTCAGCATCTTTGTATGGAGTCCCTATTGCATAATGTCTATTGACGCTTCTCAATACATACACGGTCGCCAATTTGGAATAGGAAGCCAACAGAATTTCTATAGACAACCTACCGTGTTTCTTTATACTCTTATGGACATTTGTCAACAAAGTTTTTATAGACCGTCAATAGGTTTTATTCATAAGGGGACTCCAATGCCATGACAAAACGAGCAATCCCAAAGGCGCCCTTGCGAGAGGAGCACACAGCATCATGGAATACGCACAAAAGACAAGGACGAAGGATGGGGACAACACTGGCGCACAGGAGAGGAGCACATAACCGAGTTAAATTTGCCGCGAATCCAAACCACATAGAGCGCGCCGTGGAGAACCGTGGTTCCGCCACGGTCAGCACTGTTGCCGTGTTGGCGACTTTATCGTAGCTACCATAATAGGCAAGCCTAAGCCATGGACAATGACAGGGAAAGGCAAACACAACACGATGGCTCAAACCAGCAAATACAAGTATTTGCTGGCTTTGAGCCATCGTGTTGTGTTTGTTTACGTGTCTTTGCCCATCGCTCAGGCTTGCTTATCATAGAGTTTATCCACCAGCTAGCCTGCATCTACGCCATTTTGTCCTATAGCTACTTTCGGAGCAGGTCAGAGACCATACAAATACATGTCGGGAGCGTAGCGAGACATCTAGTGACTTGAACGGTCTCTACCAACCAATGCCCTCTGAAACCTTCAAAAGGGCTTCAAAATCACGGGAAAACTTCCACTTGTCGTCAAATGTGCGAGGTTCTGAAAGTAATGCCTGTTTGCCATTTTCTCACAAACTGCTCACTGAAATGTAATGTTCCTTACAATAAAGCAACTTCTTGTTTGTGAAGATGGGTGACAAAGAAGGTGAAACAAGCGTTGAAGACAAACAACGTAGTAGGAGGCCATCAACAGCAGCCACCTCCGCAAATCAGACACGTCTAACGAGTTAAAAATGGGCGAGGCACTCTTCGAGAATGGCACGTGATAAAGCACGTGCACGGCGCACCTCGCGCTTTACGTGAAGGGCACAGCATACATCACGCGCAATGTGTCACGTACCCGTCTTTTTCTGCAAAGATCTGTTCGGACGTGGTTACCTGCCCCGCTACGCCTAATTGACTCTTTCGAGTCTTCCTGAGATAGCGCTTCGGAGCTAGACGCTGTTCTTTGGGTCAGTTGACACTTCACCTATTCAACAGCCCTTTTCAGGGCTCGCTACCTCGACTAGCCTGGTCTAATGACTTGCCCAAGTAAACCACAAATGTCCTTTAGATGTCCAGAGGACGGTTCAGCTAGAACATTTAGTATGTCCATTAGATATCCAGATATATCTAAAATACGCTGAAAAGACGTACTATAGCACGTGATCAACGTGATCTGGACAAGCATTCAATAATCTATAGATTATTGAATGCTTGTCCAGATCACGTTGTTGGTACGTTGCGGAGATATCCCGTCTGGATGTTTGTCCCCTCTAGTGGATGTACGTCCGAAACACACGTAGGGATGTCCATCGGGCGTTCTATATACGTCTGCCTCTGTACACGCCATACATTATGGCACAGGAAATATTTTCATTGCATCAGCATGAATACAGTACTATATATCAAAGCACGTCTACGCGCTGCCAGCGTCCAACCTAAACTGCCGTACAGTGCGGCACTGGCTCCTGTATTTCGGCAACTTGCTCTGACAAGCGCAAATAGCCATATATACCGACCCCCGCCCGGCACCCCACTAAAGGTGGGGGGGGGGGGGAGTGCATGGGCATTTCTCAGTATCCTCTACAGGCGTACCGGATGGCAAATAATTTGGGCATGTTCGTTAAGTGTAGTGGCGACCTAATACGTTTGTAACGGTGACGGCGATGCGTCTTTGCAATTAATACATAGGTCTGCAACAAGTCAAAGTTCCTGCTAATATTTCTGACGCTCCTTCCTACCAAATACTATGTTTGTAATTCAGGTTAGCGTCAATGATAACACGATACGATAAGACTATGTTAAGACTGTGACTGAGTGGAGTTGTAAAACCGATAGGTTTCCTGTGTTGTTTGAAGATTGCTACGTAATTAATTACTTTGCATAGAGCAGCCCACGAATGATAAATAAACTTCATGCTTTTACTTGTTCCCAATGTCTCGCGCTCTCACAAGTTATATTCGCTTGCTTCTAGCACCATGCAAAAATTTCTGTTAAATTGACAGTTGGAACCACGTTTCATGAATGTCTTATAAGATATCGTGCCATCCATTATGCGTTCACTGCACCTACTAAATGAATGCACAAGGGACGTCTAGAGTATGGGTACAATGCACGTCCCATAGACCTCCGCTGTTGCCAACGTATTAACTGTACGTACAATAGATATTGATTAGACGTTCCCTTCGGTCACATTTGGATTTTTCTGGTACGTCCAGCAGACGTTTCTCGTTTACTGGGGCCTTGTGGAAGACACTCCCAGATGGCTCTGCCAGACGAGTCCCGGGAAAGCAAGCGCGACGCTCTCGCTCTTACCGCAGCTACGTTTTCCAGACCAGCAGGCACTGAAGCCGACGATGAAGGTTCTAATGCTACACCGTCGTCCATTCTGGCACCAGATACGCAGTACCCAAATAGCAGCGACGCTGAGTCGCGGCCTAGCGATGAAGGCATCGTGGAAACTTCAGGGACAGGGGTGGTCGGCTTTATTCTTCCTCAACGTCAGCTCAAACGGAAGCATCAACAAGAACGCCGTTCCGGGAACTCAGGTGATGACACGGTGAAAAGTGGCGCTGCTGTCGTCCCAAGGAGTTTACTCATCCTTTCTCTTTCGCCCCGTTCGCGAAGGGAACAATGTCAACAACTTCCAAATGGGAAACCTTGAACAGTTCCTTCACTCGGAAGCCCCCAACAAGGTAACCAAACTAAAAATTAATGTGCCTAACAACATCATTGCCGTCGACGTGAAAACGGCTGGCGGTGTCAACAAACTTCTGCAACCGAGGGAATAAGCAAAGACCTCACGCTAAGTGACCCTCTCCGCTCAACAATCCCCATAATGAATGTTTGACGCCTTGGAAAGCAAGGCTCCCCAGTTTGTTCACATCGGCATTGTGGAATTTCAAGTTGGTGTCTTTACACCTAAACCACTACAGTGCGGGAATTGCGGCTGTTTTGGCCATGTCAAGGCCACGTGCACGCGCGAGCAAGTTTGCGCACGATATGCCGGCGATTACAACACTACAAACTGCAACAAGAGCAACACAATGAAATGCATAAATTGCGGAAAGGATCACGCGGCACTGGACAGTTCCTGCCCAGGCAAGCAGGCAGAGACTGCTGCTCTCCGTTACAGCAGGAATCAAATTACGCGGCGTGAAGGTCGAAACATTTTGTGAAGCAAAGACACTGGCAAATTCCAGCAAAGCGCAAACGGTGATTCCCAGAAAGCAAGCGACGTCCCTACCCATGTAGCTCGTGTAGCAAGAAACGGCGCTCAAGAACTTAATTGTGGTCACAGCGGTATCGACACCATGATAGACAACTTGGAATACCGGAAAGTTTATGCGAAGTGTGTCAGTTATCAATTAGCAACTGATTTGAAAGTGGTGCTTTGAGACTGGTGGTGTGTTCCTGGTGACCTCCTGGAAGCGTTTGAAACCCACGAGAACACCTATTTGAAGAATATCTGCACTGGTGATGAGACCTGAGCATACCCTTATTACCCTGAGACGAAGAATCAGTCAATGGAGTGACGACATTGACCACCTCCCCAAGGGAAAAAAAAAAGAAAAAGAAAAAACCAGCGTTCCGTAAACAAGGGGAGATATGTGGGAAACTATCCCAGCTAGAGATAAAAGAGACACGTCCGGCCAGCGAGCCCAAAAACGAAGAAATTATTTATTCTGCACGGCCTCGCGCTGAGGCGCGATGCGTGGGCGGCGCCAGCTGACCGGCTTCGTCGTCGGCAGTCACCACAGCTGCCCCCCCCCCCCCCTCTCAGTGTGCTGACGGTACGGGAAGGTTGGCATCCCTTCAGATGAGAGGGCGCATGGGGTACGTAGTCATTCCAGGTGACGTGCTTCACGTGTACGGGCGTAGGAGGCGCTGGAAAGGCTTGTCCGGAGAGGGAGGAAACGGGAGGAGCGTGGTCAATGAAGGCAGGCTTTAGCCTGTCGATGGAGACTGAGGCTGGCCGTGGACATCGATGACAAAAGTCTTGGGGGTCACGGCGCAGAACCTTGTAAGGCTTAGGAATACGGAGGCTCGAGTGCGCGACGAAGGCGATCCATCCGGAGGAAAACGTGGGACGTTGTGCCCAGTTCCGACAGGACGAAGGGAGGTGGTGATGCTACCGCTAGGTCAGAGTAAACTGAAGCGTAGCAAAAGCTTGTCTGAGGCGGGCGAGGTAAGCAGGCTGATCCGTGCAGGGGACGGATGAAGGTACAAAGACGTCGGCGGGCAGGCGGAGCGGGGTTGTACCACAAAGGATGTCAGCGACTTCTGTAGCAATGTCTGGGGGTAGTACCGAGACGACATGGGAGTACCTCGTAGCTTGTGAAGTGATACCAGCCAAATGGAATTGGCACTCTACTTGTGAAAACCAAACGTTTGGGTTTGCGTTCCAGCAGAGCGAGAGTCGTACTGCTATGTGTCCAACGCTGGGGCGAGAGACAAGGTCGTTGCGGTTTCCAGGCGCAGCGGGTTCCATTGTTCCGGTCACCAGTGTGGGAAACTATCCCAGCTAGAGATAAAAGAAACACGTCCGACCAACGAGTCCAAAAACGAAGGAATGATTTATTCTCCACGGCCTCGCGCTCAGGCGCGCTGCGTGGGCGGCGCCAGCTGACCGGCTTCGTCGTCGGCAGTCACCACAGATATGTTTACTGAAAAAAAAAAAAAACGAATGGAAGGAAAGGCTAGTCAGGCATAGTCCGACTTGCTATTCCTCTAAGGGGGAAAAAGAAAACACACACACGAAAGGGCCTTAGAGGCTGGTCGAGAGGCCGGTGGGAAGAAGAAAAAAGGGTAGCCGTAACCGCCCCCTGGTTTGTGCAGACCTGGGCCCAGCAGGGTGGCCAAAGAGACGTTAGGGTAGCCAAGTTGTCGCAAGTGGCGTTGGAGGATGAGTCTTTGAGAGAGATACCATAAACAAGGTTATGCTGAATCCCTACTGGGATGACAAGAGTGTGATTTTGCTTCATTTCCTCGACTGCGAGACAACAATGAACAGCGACCGCTACACCGAACTTCGTACAGCCATCCGTAAGAAAAGACCTGAGAACCAGCTGAATGGTACCCAGTTGCACCACGATAATGTAACGCCCGGACACTTCTTTTGCAACATCGCAGGCTCTTGCACAAATGGGATGGGCAGCGGTGCTTCATCCTCCATACAGTCCCGATCTGGCACCCTCAGACTTCCACCTGTTCACGATAACGATCGAAGGATAGCCTACGAGGACGACGGTTATCGGATACAGAGGAGGTGAAAGCGGCAATCCGAACCTAGGTGAAGGAGCGTCCCAAAAACTTTTCCAACGCAGCTTTGAGCAGATGGGTTGAGAGGTAGCGCAAATGCATCGCTACTAATGGATACTTTATTTACTAAGAGCAACTTGGAGTTATTCTATAAAATGAATTATGTCTACACATCTTCGGAAGCACTGTTTGCACAGTTTCTTACACACGAGAGGCATTACTTTCAGAACAACTCTCGTAGTTTAACAAATGTTCTAAGGATAGGTTGTGTCACTAAATGGGTTGCTGAGTTTGAGAACGTGCCGTGTTGTTCTTCTTCTTCTTCTTCGTCCCACGGAGAATGGTGTTGTTATTTTTCTGTTCCTTGTTTCAGGTTTTATCGTCGTTTTTATAATGTACCAGCTCGCCTGCGCCCTTGCACTTATACCATTGATGTTCCCACATGCAGGTTTTGTAAGTCTAGCCTTTCCTCCCGACTTCTCTGAGTTCGTCCCCCCCCCCCCCCTTTCCACCCATCAGGATGTTATTGGGAGTGTAGGTTGTGTCATTAAATGGGTTGCTGGGTTTGAGGACGTGTCGTGTTGTTATTTTTCTCCCAGCAGACCATATACATCCTTGTGTTCTTGCTGATCGGATGTTAACTATGTTATGCTATTGGATATTCATGGGAGCTTCACAGAGAGAGCCCGTTTACGTAGAAAGTATATCCATGCGACTGCCAGGTTCCTACTGTTTTCACATCCTAGAACCGTCGCATAGACATCTATTTTGGATATTTGGATGTTCCGGGGGTATTTTAAAATTCATGCTTTTTTTGTCTTGAATCAATTGAAATTGGTAGTGATTGAGCAAATAAATGTTGCATACACTAATTAAACAAAAAGGCAATGAATTTTTGGCAGCACACCTCACTTGGGCAGGGGTGCTCAACGACCTTTCGGCCATAATCCAAGACCAATGCAGACCACGCGCGTTAACAAATGTGCTTTCGCTTTTCACCATATGAGATGCAGGCCCCCCTTTTTGACCCCTCCACCGCGTACGTGTGTGTATTGTCATCAAGCAAGAGAACTATCTATGGAGGTAGCCCCTTTTACACAAACTCTATCTTACATACCAGATAGCAACGGATACACGGATTTCAAGAGATGGCAGAGCGAGCATATACTGAAATACATATTGTTGGGGCGCGTTCATCAAGTGTAGCGTGGCGTATCATGTTTGCAACGGTGACACGTCTTTGCATAACTTTTGAATTAGCAAACGAAGTCAGCGTATACCTGTGAACGCTCCTGACACCCTATATCCTGACAAATATCGTGTTTTTAACTCTAACTACCGTTTATAATGTAATTACTTGGTAAATAAAGTCGTAAATAAAAATAAAAAATCCCCGTTTGCTTGCATCATGCCAGTAAGGGTCACGTGTCCTAGATGTATCCGTAAAATAACGCGCACTTACTCCTTTCTTTTTACGTCTACGGGATGTCCCAGGGATATGGAAAGTAAGACACTTTTCGAAGTCACATTGTGGACGTAGGTAATGTCGGATAGACGTCGCGGACATATCCCACTTTGGACGTTGGGATATCCCACGAACTTTACCAAAGAGCCCACTGATATCCAGGAGACGTTCTGTAGACTAGCACTTAGTCATTTGTAGATCCGCTGAATATCCCGGGAACGTCTTTTTAGGATATAATGACGTATGTGGGACATCATGCAAGCAGGTTCAACCCTGCCTTTTAAAAGTTATGCTAGTGTCATTTATGTTTTTTACGCAGTCTACATAATGTTGTGAGCAGTCCTGGAGAATGTAGTTAAGATTGACCCTCGTCGTATAGAAGTTGGCGTGGGGTGGAAAAATGCGATGGGCGTTCACTCTGATTATATGTAAAGGAGAAACAGGAAATTCTAAATTCTAAAAACTTGACACTTTTATAAATTGGAGCCTGATCGCACCACCTTTCATCACCCGTTGCCACTGGCATTCAAGACGAATGCTGTCATCTGAGAAAAAGTTCATGACTAGAGAGTCAGTCCCTTGGGTTTAAAAATAGGAAGACATACACTTCATGCACAGGTTCTCCCTCATGTATGTTTGCATGCAATTATACATAGTTCACACTGAGAGAACAGCATTTTGCAACCAGCAAAAAATAGTTGTGCACGACACAACAATGCGGCAGAATGCGTACGACACAACAATTAAAGCACACCAAACGACAGAACGACACGCGACAGACATGGACAACAGACGTCAGAACGACACACGACAAACATCTACAACATTTACAACAGACGACAAGGTCCCAATATACGACAGCCTTGTTGTTTGCCATATTGTTCTGTTGTTTTTTTTTTTTTCGACTGGGGTATGTCCGCAGTACGTATATCCAGGGAACGTTGTATGAGGGTCGAATCTGATGTAAATTTTTGGACATCTAGACGGTCTAGATTGGTCTCAAACGTCGTGGATGTCACATATAAGTCCTGCAGACGTCTACAGGTCCAAGTGCCGCCTGGTTTAATCCAGGTATCATCTGAAATAATCCAGGCGCCATTCAATTTAATCCGGGAGCCATCTGAATTAATCCATGGTGTTTTTAAGCACTGTAGCCGTGATATCACACCAGGGACATCCCCGTAGAGTATTCTGGTGGAAGGAAAAGTTTAAAAAAAAATAACCGCTGATGGGACTGAAGTTCTGCCGTGTCTTATGTTGAACCTTCGCACGACGTCGAGATATTGAGAGATGGAGCGGGAGTATAGCAACAACGCCATTGGTGCTGTCGTCTGCTACAGAATATCTTCTGATTGAGCCACAGGATATTCCGCGCGGCTAGAAGAGCACGAAAAGGCATGGGTCACATAGCAGACGACACCACTGGTGCTGTCGTCTGCTACAGAATATCATCTCCCTGAACTGCAGGATATTCCGCGCGGTTAGAAGAGCACGAAAAGGCATGGCTCGATCACATAGCAGACGACACCATTGGTCCTGTCGTCTGCTACAGAATATCTTGTGACTAAGCTGCAGGATGTGTGTGATGCCTTTCCGTGCTCTTCAAACCGCAGGGAATATCCTGCGGTAGAGTCACAAGATATTCATTCGCAGACGACAGGACCGCTGGTGTCGTCTGCTATGAGCATCATGCCTTCTCGCACTCTGCTAACCGCGTGGAATATCCTGCAGATCAGTTACAAGATATTCATTCGCAGACGACAGGAACACTGGTGTCGTCAGCCATGAGCATCATGCCTTTTCGCGCTCTGCTAACCTGCAGATCGGTCACAAGATATTCCTTAGCAGATCACATGGCCAATGGTGTCGTCTGCTATACTTCCGCTCCAGCCCCGATATCTCGGCGTGGTGCGAATGCTCAACATAAGACGCAGTAGAACTTAAGTCCCGTCAGCAACTTTTTACTTTTCCTTCCACTATGCCTGTAGAATATTCTGCGGGGACGTCCCCTGTCTGAATACACGCTTATAGTGCTTAAAAACACCATGGATTAATTCAGATGGCACTCGGATTAAACTGAATAGCGTCTAGATCTTTTCAGATGTCACCAGGACTAATTCAGACGGCACTTGGACTAAAATGGACGGGAAAACCTGTGGATGTCGAAAAATCTACATCGATTCTACGTCAAGTGATCCAACAGGTCAAGAGATCCACCGGTGTGTCTCATGCCTCGGAGGATCTCTTGACCCGGTTGGATCTCTTGACTCGTCTTAGGACTCGCAGGGCTTCGATGTTTTGACCCCTTTGTGTTACGTCGCTAACTCTAAACATCGCTAAGGAGAAATTACGCGTATCTAAATACGAGAGAATCGGTTTATGTGCGGTATAAATAGAATATAAATTCAGGTGGCAAATCATCTCACTTTTATTGACTTAGTTACTTTGTAACGCATAGCGCTGTCAAAGAAAAGCTGACAATTCTCTTATGTCATTCGTGTTAAAAACAAGTGATGCATTGTAAGATCACCCTGTTTGTAACACAAGATTTACAGGAGTGTTGTCACTTTTTTTTGTTGTTGTTGTGACAGCGCTTTGTGTTAGAGATTATTTCTACATTTAGCGCACGCTACGTATATACTCATGTTGGGTGGACCGGCTGCTGTTTCAAACACGTTGATTACGGCTCGTATCACAGCAGGCTCGTACTTGAAGAGCCAAGTCGCTGTTATGGACAGACGTTCTACATGGCCGAACCGTCTGATCATGAACTCTCTCAGGGTACGAAAGATAGCTGCACATGCCCGAACATCTGTTCTTTTCTCTTTTTTGTCAGTATCAACTTTTCCCTTAATTTTCCCCGCCGTCCACACGAGGACAAACATTTTGCGGCTGGGCCCATTATTACCGGTAACAAGATTCAGTTCTGGCATAACGTGGGGACTGCTCACGCCAATGGACATAAAAGTACAAAGACAACTCTGAGTCCAGCAGCAGTATACCCTGTATTTTGGGTTGAAGTCAATGAACGTGACATTGACGTGACGTGAACGTGACGTGTATTTTCGCGCACGTCTGTCAGGAAAAGAATACAATGACGTGATAAAGGTGGGGGCCAATGAAAAGGACGCGACAAGGATAAGTTTTAAGCCCTGCAGCCTGCGTGTTTTTGTAAGTTGAGTTCAATATTGTTGGAACAAGCATCCGTTTCTAGTATAACGTGTTATGGCGCTAGGGGCAATGAACATAAAAGTGCAAAGAGAACTTTAGGCCCTGCAGGGGGACTCGCTGCCGTAGCCTACAGCACAACCTCAAGATTTTCTCGCTTACTTTTTTATGCGCGAGTGCGTGTGTGGCAAGAAGAGAGGAAATACCGAAAAGTCTTCATTGTTGCCGGGCACATTACTTCGTAACTTAATACTACGTACTGCGCAATAGTTCTGCAATGAACATCGTAAGGGATATATTTGCTTTTCTGTCGGGATCCCGGCCAGTATGACGCTTTGACTGGTTTGATCTGATGACTCCGGTCAAGAGATCCATCGAGTCAGGAGATCTAATCGGTCACGTGACAGGCGAGTCAAAAGTACCAAAGCGTCATGAGTTCCAACCCAGTCAAGAGATCCAACGAGTCGCCTGTCACGTGATCGATTGGATCTCTTGACTCGTTGGATCTCCTGACCGGAAGCGATTTGGCACGTCTCCTGGATATTAGTGGTTTACTAGGTTCCTTGCCTCAGGTTTTATCGTCGTTTTTACAATGTACCAGCTCGCCTGCCGCTTGTGACTCGAGGGTCCATCGAGAAGGAGGATCCACTCGGGTCACGTGGCACCGTGAACAAGTATCGAACGTGAAGATGGGTCCTAGCAGAGACGGAAGATCTAACGGGAACAAGGATCTAACGGGAGGAAGGAAGGATACAATGCGAGACGAAGGATCCAATGATAGATAACAACAATAATAAATGGTAAAGTTGAGAGCTCCGCCATAACGCAACAAAATTTACTTAGAGGTTTAGTCCCTCATGAGGTAGACATCGTTAGTGCTAGGCCATGCGAGAGCCTATACCTTTTGGAGTTCAATACTTCTTCACAATGTCGGCCCCTTTGCCCATTGGAATATTTCCTCCCGAATGTCTGACATGTCACCTATGCAGGTCACACGCGTCGACTTTGCAGCGGGCCGTGGACAACGACAAAGATGGCCACGCGCCTGGAGCACCTGTCTCAGTTCCACCGGCGCGGCTATGGAGATAGGCCACCGTCATCGCCTCTCCGTGGCATACAATCACCGTCGGTCGGGACTCATGTAGAGGAATACCAGCGTCCTCTACATTTGGTGACCCGAACGAAGAACATCATGTCGTGCGCAGTTAGGCCTTTCACCATCCCAAATTTCTGACGGCACCATCGACCAGCACTACCACGGCAGCCACTCTCCCTGGAAGCCACCGCCATTACGCGACTCATAACGCCTTTCGCCTCTCGCACGACACGCCGACCGCTTCCGTCCACGCTTCCGATCCGCTACCGACCCGACCGCTCGCTGTTCATCGCATCCGCCCACCGACCATCGCTTCACGGCTTCCAGGAACCGACATGCGCTGTCCATGGCTTCCGGCACACTGACGACCCACCGCTACATTTCCACGTCTCGACTCGCATCCGCTGCCGGCCGCGACAACTGAGCAACGTGCTCCCCTGCCGGTTTCGGCAGTCGCGGCAGCCGACGACACGGCACGCTTCAGCCGGCGTCTCGGCAGTCCTCACGGCCACGCAGCCTCACTTCCTGGGAGCTCTTTGCTGGCCACGGCCCCCGGCACACTCACCACCCTCTTCTTAATTTCTGCATCTCAACTCGCACTCTCTGCCGGCCGCGACACCTGAGCAACGTGCTCGCCTGCCGGTTTCGGCAGCCGACGCCACGGCACGCATCAGCCGGCGTCTAGGCAGTCCTCACGGCCACGCAGCCTCACTTCCTGGGACCCTACAAGCTCTCGCTCCCATGCCGGTTGCGGCACCTCACGCCACGACTCCAACGCCAGACCACGACTTGACGACGTCAACGTTCATCTCTGGTAAACCTCATCTCGGCCGCTCCCGCCCCATTCATCGACCTCTGCCTGCAACGTGTGCTGCTTATCGCCGCTCCGCGTCTGAGGGGGGGAACACTGTAGCGGGCCGTGGACAACGACAAAGATGGCCACGCGTCTGGAGCACCTGCCTCAGTTCCACCGGCGCGGCCATGGAGATAGGTCACCGTCATCGCCTCTCCGTGGCATACCATCACCGTCGGTCGGGACTCATGTAGAGGAATACCACCGTCCTCTACAACTTCATTGTTTGAAGACGATTCATTGGCTAAACTCCTTACGACCACTGCCCTTCTGCTTAGTTTGGTTGTGGTGGTCGGCTTGTGCGTATCTGCCGTTTCTGTATGGATTCCAATTGGGGTGCCCCGACGTATTTGCCCTCCCACAATAGGACCCACGACATCATTCGGTGCCAAAGCAGGAGATGGACGAATTCTGTACTGGGGTTTTCGTTCAAATCAAAGCATCCGAGGGACCCTTCAATGAGCGACTTTCGGTGCATAGCATGTTACAAGGCCAGCAAATCTGCCAGGGAGGAAGGAGAGCGATGTCCGGTTGCCCACCTCACAGTTAAGAACGGAGTGTTGTTCAAGCACCCTGACAATCCGAGGACACCGCACAGCCGCACAACACAAGAGGATGCCACAGTTTCTGAAGTTCTGTTCAACAGGTATCTGTATGAAGTTCGGATCGAAAGCGGCCCCGTCATAGGGGCGGATTTAAGGGTCTGTCATGGGGGGGGGGGGGCAGTCTTAAGGAAGTTTCGTGCTTTGCGGCAGAGCATCATCCACCACGAGATAGGGTTTTTACATATGACACACAGGGGGGAAGGTCGCCCCCCCCCTTTAATTCTCCCCTGCCCCATCAGGCATACGACGAAGCGTTGTCGGCCGTTGACGTCCGCTTTTCAGATTGTGACACCAACGTCCGGCACGATATCAAAGACAGTACGACGACGGGCCACGGTTCAGTTCCGAGCCTATCCTCAAGCCGAGAGCGCTATCCTCAAATCGTCATATCACTGACCTGCGAGGAAACTCGCTGGAAGCATTGCTACCCCAGCTCCGACTAACTGCTGACGGAGAACTCCAGAGAAGTAAAGTGAGAGAGAGAGCCTCAGTTGGGGGGGGGGGGGGCACAACAATGAACATACTGCGCAAAAAACTATGACGTGGTGGAGCAGTTAAAAGTAGTTGCATTAAAACGAATATAAGAGTGGGCACGGTTGCTCCAGAGAGCACGTCATGCGTAAACCGTTTTGCTTTGTTCCGCAGGCACTACTTATCTGCCCTCCAATTATCTACTTGACTACTGCGGCACATCGTACCACAGCCTTGACGACGCACGGAAGTGGCTGCACGCTCACGATGATCGTGTGTCGAGTGTTCGGTTGTACCTTGATAGAGCAGCTGTGTCACATGAGGCAACCAGCATCTTCCAGGATTCCAGAGCCTTCGCTTGCACATCAACAGCAGCGACACCTACGCAACGTTTAAACCAGTGCAGCTCCTCATCACGGGTCGCTCCAGAGAGCACGTTATGTGTAAACCGTTTTGCTTTGTTCTGCATGTTAGTAACACGTTCAGTACTTGCAAAAGTGATGATCTATTGTTACTGGAGCTGCCGTGCCCAACTACTCTGAAAAAGTTGACTTGTATTGTTAGCGGAGGTCAGAAATGGACTAACAATGCAATGCGGAGATGTGGAGCCGAATCCCGGGCCGCCTGGTATGGACAAAGTTCTTGAAGCATTAGGTCGCCTTGAACAAGGCCAGGCATCACTATTAAAAGAGATAAAGGAAATAAGGGAGCAGCAGATAGCAACTGAAAACCAGATCTCCCTAATGAATTCCAAGATTAGTGAACTGGAAAAGTGCGCGAAAGAAGGAGTTGGTGGCCTTCGTTCGGAAGTGCAGAACGTAGCTTCTAAGTCTAAATTAGATGACCTGGAAAACAGATCTAGGCGGAACAACCTTCTCTTTGTTGGTCTTCCTGACCTAGACAATGAAACGTGGGCGGAGTCCCAGAGTAAAGTTCGCAGCACATGTTTCGATAAACTAGGTCTACCGCTTGGTGTAAACGATATCGACAGAGCTCACAGATTGGGGAAATACCACCAAGAAAAGAATAGACCAATTATTGTTCGTTTTTCCTCGTGCAAAGTAAACGATAGCATTCTCTCTAACTCTAGCAAACTTCAAGGAACAAACATATTCATTAATGAGGACTATTTCTCACGTATTCGTGCAGAACGCTCGCAGACCAGAAGTTCGACAAATATTTCGTTTGCATCTATTACGAAGGTATAATATGCCTCCAAGCCGCACGCGAAATATTTTGGCTGTGCGCGGAGGCAAAGTTTGCCAAACGGAGAGCTGAAAACCGGCTTCGCTTTTCCCCCTCAACTCGCGCAATCGGGGCCGAAATCTAGCCTCTTTGCAGTGGACATCCGCCAATTTCCGTGTGCGTGACGAAATCACGAGGGCCACGTTTCATTGGGCGCCCGGACCGGAAGTTCTGTTGTTAGTGAGTTTGTGAGAGCGCCGGCATCCGTCCGGAAAGCGATTTTCAATATGGACGTCGAAGGAAGAAATGCGGAGACTTCGAGCCCGGAACTTCTTTCTGACCTTTCTGCGATCGAGAAGAAAATTCTGCGTGCTGAACAGCTCGGTAGGCTTTCGAAACGTCGCCAATGCCGCGAATGCGACACGAAGTTAGAGCTCTACGAACATCAGTCACAGATGAAGCAAACAGCATGAGTCGCCGGTCTTCAGGTAAGCGAAGAGCTTTTTAACGCACACTGTGATCGAACATGTAAACGTTCTCAGAAATTTCGTGTTCTGATATCTAATGCGCACTTGCTGTTCATGGTGCCGGTGTGGCTGGTGTGTCATAATGCCGAAGGAGATCGAATGCTTGTGCTGCAAGGAGCTCGAAAACACTGCCGAATGACTGCAGTATGAGTGCATTACAACCCACAAAGATTTCCAACTTCTATTCTTCAATATGACTGTCCTGAAGGTCGCATATTGAACTCCGTTGGCAGCGCGAACCTATGAGCGACTATATTCACAAGTAAGTCACATGTGTCCTTGTCGAACGATGTTAAAATTTGGACGCCGAAAACTGGTTTGGTCCTGCAATAAAGTCGTTAAAAACTCCAGTACAGGGCGCAGCACATAAAAAGGCTATACAATACACGACTCTGAACTGGAGAAAACCAATATAGGCAATTTTGTAATTGTCAGTGTGCTGTGTCCTGAGACGTTTTTATGTATTGCCCTGTGCATAAGGTTTTAGCGTAGGTTTTTAGCGATATTGAGTGTTCTTGATTGTCGATTCAGTGAAAAGTAAACCAATGTTGGGTTTTAAAAGAACACAGCATGTGTAGTAATGTACAAGGTGTGGGCAGGTAAACTGCAGTTGCTCTCAGGTACATGTAGAAATGACATTGCACACACACTGTACTGTAACCGGTTACCTATTTGCCTAAACTATATTTTATGTACATCTGTGTAGACGATGCAGTACACTGCGTATCGCCAGTTTGCAAGGTGAGTATGGCACAAGCTTGGGACAAACAAGATCATGGTCATCCCAGCCTGTGCAGTGAAGAGGGTCTGGCAAGCCTTTCCCACAGAAAATGCCACAGGCTTGAAGTACCCAAGATCCTAACTGGGGGTACCTCTTCGCACAGCTCGTCTATCACATTTAAAATAATTCAGCATCTGTATTTAGGATGATCTATAGCTCTCAGGATGATGCATGGTTCATGAGGTCAACATGTTGTGTTGAAACACAACACTAGTCCTTTTTAATGAGTCTTGCGGAACGATAGATGAGCACTCCTTTCGTGACATTGTGTACCATTGCTACAGTGAACAATTTCTTGAGCAAGACTGATGAACGAACGAAAAATAGAGTCTTGTCTTCCAAATATGTATGTTCCTTGTAACTTCCGTATTTGTTAAGTGACCCATGTTGATGTCCCCCCCCCCTCATGTAATGCCTGCAATGGCCTTTGAGATATATTCATAAATAAATAAATATAAAAACGAAAAAAGATGTAACACGTATCCTCTCTTTGTGTGAATGATACATAAACATTCTCAGAAGATTTGTACATAGTCATACTTTGCCTCATTTTGCATAAAGCCTAGTTCCACCTCTTACATCATCTCCACATCTTCCATCTCCAAAGCATCCATCCATCTCCATCTCCATCCATCTCCAAAGCAGTACAAGGCTAAAGTAATCCGCTACTACATAAAAAGAAGGAGGGGAGGAAAACAAACGCTGGCACATCTAAAATTCGAAGAAACCCTGGTACTTTCACGGGGCTACTCACGGCTCAGTGCTGGATCAGATCCCGATGGAAAACAGCTTTTCTGAGCCTCAGTGATAGATTCCCTTGATTGCACTGACTGTGAGGCACAACTCATTGGCTTGGTGGCAAGTGGGCTTGCGTCTGATAGTAAGATTTGGAAGAAAGGGAGCAAGGAACATCTCTCTACGGTCTTAAGAAGGATATCAACATTACCTGTCAAGGTACAGCATTTCATGTTGCTTTCAGTAAGTACAACTCTCCTCATAGCAGTTACCATTCGTGTTGGGAAAGCATGCTGAAGTTAGCTCAGGCAGTGCATCAAGAACTGTGAATCGGGTTCATAGAGAGCACCTGGTGAGAGGGACAGCAACAGTGTCCAGTAAAGACTCTCCAGGAATTTTGTGCAGGTTTGGGGGACACAGCTTTTAATAGTGTTGATGGAAAGCAGGGTGTGTGAAACACTGACTTCTGGTAGATTAATTCCTGTTATTTATAACCAGGTACCCATGTTCTAGTAATCTAGAAAAAGCCTTGGCTCCCTTGGAAGAAATTGCTAATGAATCTGAGTGTCTTTTGTGGAAACAGGTTGTAACTGCCTTTCTATCCACCCTTCTTAGTTGCCCTAGCAAAAGCAAATATGTAATGCTGTACACCATATCTGATGCTAGCACACCAATTGCTTTGAGTGTTCTCAGGCTTCTGAAATGGAGCTACCTCGTACATACGCTGTGCCATGTCGGCAAGAACATAAATCAGACTGCCTTTTACTTTTTAAATTGGCCCTTCAGTGCTTCATGTGACTGCAAGAATGGCACCCCCAAAACAATAGGCAACAAGAATGATTTCTGCAATGTATTGAGCTTTGTAAAACAACAACTTTATTTGAAAATATATTTCAAAAGCAGGGTGACAACCTCATAATGTAGCGTCCTTTACTGCAAACACCGCTCAACACAACGAATAAAAACAGAGCGTAAACATTTTGTCGCCTATCCGGGTGGCATCATCAGTACAACAGAGGCCAAAGATGAGCACATCAGCCTATCTAACAGGGAATCTTACACATCCGATAGGGGGCCACGGTATGTATTACAGGCTGAAGCATCACGCCTGATAAAGCAGGATTCTAAGAACTTTCTAGGGCCCCATCGCTAGTCATGAGCAAAGGTTACTGCACCATCAAAATATATGTCCCTTAGGACAGCAGTGGTAGACTGATTCGGTCCTGTTTAGTTAAGCTAAGCATTAGTAGCCCTGGCAACTGGCTCTTTTAGTCTTGTCCCACGTCTTTTGTCTATCTCGCCAATGTAGGTTGCATCACATTCTATGCACTCAACTTGATATGCACAGTCAAAATGCCTGATGGGCACAGTGCCCTCCAAATAGCGTATGAAATACGTTGGATGAAAGGAATGCGGACCACTGATTTGACTCCTTTGATGTTGTTTTTGATTGTTCTCTGTTGGAGGGATGATGCCACCTGGATAGGCAATGAAACGTTTACTCTCTTTATTCTTAATTGTTGTGTTAAGCCAGTGTTCTGAATAAAGGATTTTACATTATGAACTTTGTTTGAGTGATGATTAGTGGCGAGCTTCATACCCTGGGCCACTACTCTAACAATTGTTTGTGGTAGTGTGGCGAAATGGAATAACGAGCCTTGTAGACAATTTACTTGGCAATATATTTATTTATCTCTCATAGGTTGAAGAACCCAGTGTGGTGTTACATAACGGAGGGGCACGTAATCATACAAGACCGATCACCAAAAGGCCTTGCTTTTGACTAGATTAAAATGTGAAGCGATTGTAACATAACAAATGCTGCATGGTGGCGATATGATAGGTTCTCCTCACGAGTTGTCGCCACGGTTACGGTTAGTTGAGAAACTGCATATCCAGGTAGCAGGATCAAATTTTAATTAGGCTACTTTGGCCAACACGCGAGCATAGAGCACAGTGTCAAAAGCCCTTACAAAATAAAAAGAATACTACATCTACGTGGACCCAGAAATCAAGACAGTTTGAAATGCTGTGAACGAATTCCACTACGTTAGTTTTGCCCGAATACCCCTTTCTAAACCCATGCTGGAATTTAAAAAAAGAAATCGACAGACTCAACTTGGTTGACAACGTGGTAGTACATGATGTGCTCCATTAGTTTACAGGGAACCCAAAAAGGTGGAGCTGGTTAATAGATAGAAGGAGCATAGTTGTCACCTCTTCTGAAGACAGGAATGAGCTTGAGACCTATGTCCTCCACTCGCACACATACTAAGAACCTTTGACACAGATTAACGTATCTTCATTCAAATCTTTCACTTTCAGATGTTCATCTCTGTTGAGTGGTCTGTCATTCTTGTAATACAGATTGGAATTGAAATGCAGGTGCATAAGGGATGCTCTGAAAGAAAAGTGTTTGGTTTTAGTCCTCTCAATGTTTCTGAAAACGAAAACAAACTTCACGGTGACTATTCTTCTGAAATGAGCAATTCCAGGATGACAGCAAAAAATATATCTCGCCATATCATTATATCCACCTGGCACTTCAATTGAATAATGGCAGTTGAAGATGATGATGATTCAATTTAATGACGCATAAGCAACTCTGGCTATAGTGTGCCAAAACCATGGTAAAACTGTGACTTGTTAAATATCAAACGATTATACTAAAATAATATACTTCGTTGGTTGGTAAATTCAGATATAAACAAAAACATGATATGATAAAAATAAGCCATTGAAGAAAAGGCAATTGTTGGCTTTGTGTGATTTATGTCGAGTTTGCCACACTACGTGTTGAATAATAATGTACGCTGATACGCTGTAGCATATAAAGTACAATCATACACACGCTCAATATGTGGTGGATATGTGAAACCAATATACACATACTTACATTTCAAACTTTCTTGAAAAAGGCAGTCCAAGTCTGTCGGATTTGCCAGACTCTATACAAAGCCAGTAAGCACAGTGTGGAATGACTGATTCATCTTTCGAAGGCAGAGGTGTAGCTACCACGACGCTTCGTCATCTCAATGCTTCGGAGCGGCATAGCCTAGTAAGAAGCCATCAGAAGGATCTCATAAAGATAACTTGGTTGAAAAAGTGGAGGGTTCTGTGGGATATGTAAGAAAGCATACGCGTTACACAGCAGCTACGAGAATGATCGACTGCACCTGCATGGTTTTCAGTACGTAGACTTGGAAGTGAAAAATAAATGTGCTAACCTTGTTGATACTACTTTTCCGTCAGGACCACGCACGAGAGAACATTTGGTTTCTTTAGTTGAAGGTATCATCAGGTCCCCATGCTCCTTTGAGATGCAGCAGACAGAAGTTCGCTGAGGCGAGTGACTGCCGTTGCGGTTCGTCGCTTCGCAGCAAATCAAGAACAGTACACCGCAATGATAGGTGAAACGTTCAGAATATGGTGACCAACTCCAACACCAACCCAATGACCCGAACAAAGAGGATGAACCGGGAGTTACACAAGTTCGCAGTTCGCAAGCTCGGCATACGGCATCCATTACAGCTGACCGGATACGGAAGCATATATCGAACGCCGTGTACAGATTGAAAAGAAAATCATAGAAACTGTTGCAGGTGATAAATGCAGGGTATATTTTTCTTTCTGAGGCTCTGTAACAAAAACATATTAACGTAGAAATACCATTTCATGAAGGAAATTGACAGATATTGCGTGACCACGTGACGCGTTTGAGCCAATTGTGGGTGTTGCGAGTGGCCCCCGTGTTGACGTCATCTTGATGGTGGGCCGGGGTGGATATTCTATATAAACGTATGTTTTCTCGGTTTGACGCTAGGCGTGCTGCACTCGGATGAAGTGGAATGTTTAAAATTCGAGTTTAGAGAAACCGTGGGGTTTTAATGCGTGAATTTTCGCATGGAGAGTCCTTGTTGGGTGCTTTATCGACTACAAGTACGAAAGAGCTCCCACAGTTTCTGGTCAGAGTCCCTTTAAGGTAAGCAATACCGCCTGCATTTCAACAAGTTATATATCGGAGAGAAGGTGTACATGTACAACTCGGAGTTGGATATTGTACGAGAACTGGACCCTGGCAGAGTACGTTCAAAAAACTGAGCAGCGGTGCTTGACTTCATGTCCTTTGCCCCCAGTGCACGAAGCGTGGTAAATAAAAAAGCAGAGATTGAATGTATTCAGTTAGAACAAAACCCAGATGCTTTTGCAATCACAGAAGCCTGGCTCTCTCCCGACACCTACTCTGAAGAAATCTTCCCTCCAGAGTATAATGTTATAAGGAAAGATAGGTTGTCTAGAGGTGGAGGCGTGGCTCTTCTGCTTAAGAAAAATATTCATTCGATGTACTCCCAGGGACAGACTGCGAGTGTGTATGGTGTAAGGTGACATTGATCAATGGCGATGTTTATATAGGTGATTTTCATAGACCACCAAATGCGGACAACTTGCCCTTGATTACCTTATCGGATTTTATCGCTCAAAACATAACCTCAAGCCGAAAAATTACCATGTGCGATGATTTCAACCTCGACGGAATTCAGTGGCAGACATTGTCGTCTAGTGAATGTAAAGATAAGGGTAATGCTGAGTTGTTGATAGATATTGTATTCAGCTCCAACTTAATACAAACTCTCACCGAGTCAACACGTTCCTGCAGAGGTAGATCTTCATTCCTTGGCCTGGCGTTTGTCAGCCAATGTATCTCTGTTAATAGCTGCGAAGTTACTGATGGCTTTTCTGATCATGATATCATTGTCCTCAAATGCTCATTAAACCCATGCAGGAATAAGAGTGACAGTTACGTATTTCCCCCGATTTTTCCCGTGCTGACGATGTCAGTATTATTGACCATTTATCCTCTGAGTTTGACCATTTTGCGATTGCTGCCCAGTTGCATACCAGTGATGAGCTTAGGGCGATGTTTAAAGGTATCGTAGAATTCTGTGTTAGCACCTTTGTCCCTGTAAGAAGGAAAGTGACCGGGAGGCAACGTCCTTGGATAACACGGGAAGTGATTCACCTGAAGCGCGGGCTAAACAGGTTCAGTAAGCAACCACGAACCCCTTTGACTGTTCAGCAGATGCAATCGACCCGCAAGAATCTTGAACGCTCAGTGAAAGATAACCGAGCTAACTTCTTTAACAATACTCAGTTCTTTTCTCTCATCTTCTCCACAAAAGTTCTGTCGTTATATCTTACCTCCTCGTCAAACGCGTCCTGCGGATAGCTCATTGACGCACGATGACATCGCGGAGCGCTATAATTCCTACTTTTCCTCCGTGTTTTCCAGGGATGATGGCGCCCACATTCCATGTGAATCCTCCCATGTGACCGCTATTGATGACATTGTTTTCACTTCTCATGGAATTGCCAAGCTTTTAATGCAACTTGACGCAAAAAAATCGCCTGGCCCTGATGGCATTCGGAACTCATTTCTGAAGCGCTATGCCCAGTGGTTGTCGTTTTATATCTAGAGGTCCTTTTTACAAAAGTATACATTACTGGTGTGATCCCAGACGAATGGAAGGTAGCCAAAATAATTCCAATCCCCAAAAAGCCTGGTGAATCTGCAGTTGAAAACCACAGGCCAATCTCGTTACTTAGTGCTTGTTCCAAGGTGTTCGAGCACATTCTTCATCACATATATCAAACTTTTTGACGAGGAATAATCTTATCAGTCATGCCCAGTACGACTTCACAAAGGGGTCATCCACCGTCACTCTGTAAGTAGAGTTTATTCATTATGTCTGTGTCTGTTGACAATAACAAACAAATTGATATGTAATATTCCTTGACCTTGAAAAGCATTCGACAGGGTGTCACATGTTAAGCTCGTCCTGAAACTTCGTGCAGTTTTCAAAAATCCCCAGCTTCTGGCCTGCCTAGAGTCTTACTTAACGAATAGACGCCAGTTCGTCTACGCCGAAAAGAGAACATCCTCCATGTTACCAGTCACCTGGGGCCTACCGCAAGGGTCAGTCTTGGGCCCGCTGTTGTTCCTCGTTTACATCGATGATATGACTACCCAAGTGAAGAAACGTGCTTGGCCCAAGGTCGGCTGAGAGGAGTTGGCCAACTAAGCCAACCTTGGCCCAAGCTAAGACAACATGGTTGGGCCGACCTTGGGGATTGACAATGGCCTGAGACTGGCCATCCATTGGCCACCAAAATAGGGCCAACCTGGCCAACGCTGACCCATATATGGCCCTATCACGGCCCAGTGAGCAATTTTGAATGACAACGCTGCTTCCCAGCGGGAAAAGCAATATTGGCGAAACACTGGGCCGACGTCTGCTTCCAACCTAAAAGTTGTCGGGCCCAGCTTGCGAAAAAAGCGGATCCAGGACAATTGCTCACCGGACAATTGCTCACCACTGAAGCCGGACAATTGCTCACCGCCTCTTTCACCGCACTTATATGTAACTTTATTTCGCGGTTTTATGTGATGTGATTTTATTTATCGTTTATGGTGCTCATAGACTTGACTTTTTATTTGTTAGCTGAACTTGGGTGTACCTCGAAATAAAGTGATCGAAATCCCCATTTCAAAACAAACTACTGTAAATAAAAGTTATCTGGCTATACAATGCACAGTTGCGCGCGGGAAACTGCCAACAGCGAACTTAGACTAATCTGGACATAGCGGTGCAAACACTGAACTTGGACAAACCTAATAATAGACCACCGTAATAACCACCGTACTGTTGGAGCCAGGCTAACCTTTCCCCTCTTTCGTGTTTTTTTTTTCTGTTTTGTTTTGCAATAAACCTATATCCCCCCCCCGTACTGTTCAGTCGTCTCCGCCCTGCTAAGGGGGGTGTAGGACAAAATGTCCCCGGACGGAACGTCCCCGGACAAAATGTCCCCCGAAAAGGCCCCGGACAAAATGTCCCCAGCTGCCGTCACTCAGCCGTCTGCCAGTCCTCAACTGCGTTCTTGTTCGGCGGATTAAAAAATCAAATTATTCAGATTTTTTTCATTTAAATATGATGAATATTGATTAAATCACTGAGTTGATTTTTGTCTTCTAAGACAGATCTTCACCCCATGGCTTCCGTGTGCCACCTCGTAGTAGCGAAATCACTTTTTGAGCACATACGAAGAAGGGCGTCTAGACTTCTAACAGTGCGGCTAACAGTTACTAGCTAATGCAAATGGAGATCTATTTGAAAACTATATATTATGAATTACACCGAATAGTAATAGGAAAAAGAAATAACTGGAAAAGTTCTACGCTCCTGGAATGACCACCCGCCATGTGTAACCAAATTGTTTGCCAGTGTGCCGGAGAGCCACTGAAGGGGTCACGTGACGCTGTTTGCGCTAAAAGTCACTGAAGTATAATATATTTCAGGCAGTGGTTCATTTCCAGGCTCAGTCTCATCTTCCCCAGCGTCTCCAGCTTTAATTTACTATTCGAATTCAAACACAATATAAGGGAGGTGATTTAAATCTTGATTAATATTCATTACTTAAATCGCGATAAAAATCGGTGATTTAAATCAATCAACCCTGCACATGATAGCATGAAAAACATTTGTCACATTTGAGGTACCAACGGCTGTGCAACCGGACGGCATCTGGGGACATTTTCGGGGACATTTTGTCCGGATCCCAAGACCCGGGCATATTGTCCACAGTCCGCAGCCTCAGCTCATGATCGGGTTTGAGCACATCGACCCACTTCCGTTCTTTCTGCCGCCTCTTCCTTTTATCTTTACAGATCCCCACTCCCCAGTGACGACCAAGGACAAAGCTCCTGGAAAAACCCCCTGGAAAAACCCCCAAGACCAGCACCCGTTCCACGTGCGGATTCCTCCTCTCTCGTAACTCTTCCCGCCCTTCTATAAGCGATGACCCACTACAATCCCCTTTAGTCCTGTGGAAGGCGACGCTGTCGCCGAAACGTCGACCCCTGTAACATGTAAATAAACCTTAGTTCTCTCCCGTAATTAGTTGTAATAAATTTTTTTTAACTCTCCCTCAAGGCTTCTGAATCCCTTCTTTACCTTTTCTGTACTTATATACTTACGTGTCCATCCGTACCCCCTGAATCATCAGCATATATATATATTATATATAATTGGGTGTTTACGTCGCGAGACAACTCAGTGGCGTATATATGGCTCTTCTGTGACAGTTTCAACGATACAACACAGTCTACGTGACTGTCTCAATCTTAGGTAATATGTGCATCCCCGAGAACTGATTGCAATCGTCATGAAGAGACATCATTGGCCACTTACCTTGGTACTACGTGAAGATGAGTTCGGTAACCGACTGACGGCAAGCTATATACGGTGGCGTCCCGTCGGCACGGGCTGTTGGCCCAACGTCATTGGCCAGGTCCTCGCCGTCGTAGTTGGCAGTTAACGTTGGCCAGACGTTAGAACATGACAGGCTGGCCGACTTAGTTGGCTGCCAACTGGTCCCTGACTTTCTGCCGAGAGCCGGCCGTCGGCCAATTTCAATTGGGTAGGGACATCCGCGTTAATGTCAAACTCTTCGCTGACGATTGCATGCATCCTGTACATGGAGGTTAAGAGTACAAGCGATCAAGCAGAACTCCAAAATGGGATAGACTCTGTCGTTGCTTGGTGTACTAAGTGGCAGATGTCTTTGAATGCGTCAAAAAGTGTGAAGATGAGCATCACTCGCAAAAAGAAATCGATATTTGACTACCCTTACAAGATAAAGGACGAAGTACTCCCAAGCAGCACAATGTACTGAAAGTCGGGTGCAATAGGGGTGGGCGGGTAAATGGAAGGCCTTGAACAGGCTCGTGAAACTAAAGAACATTGATAAGACACATACCGTCCACCCCTATTGCACTCGACTTTCAGTACATTGTGCTGCTTGGGCTGGCATCCGCCAAAGAGTACAAATATCTAGGCGTTATCGTACAAGATGATCTTCGCTGGGACCGTCATCTTCACACCGTTATAGGTAGGGCTAACCAGAGGCTGTTTTATCTGAGAAGGACCTTGAAAGACTCCAATCGGGTACCTCTCGGCAACTTGCTTATGTAACACTTGTTCGCCCTGTCTTAGATTATGCATCGGTAGTATGGTTCCCTGTAACTAACAGCGCAATACAGGGCATAGAAACAATTCAGCGAAGGGCTGTTCGTTTTATATTTAACCAGTTTTCTCGTAGGCCTTCTCCGACTGAACTCTTAGCTGTGGCAGGTCTTCCCTCCCTCGAAGTGAGAACCAAAATTCAGCACTTAAAGTTACTTTGGAGTATCTGCTATGACCAAACCTGTACCCAGGCGAATGAATATGTACGGTTTTCTTAGTAGGGTAGTTCACGTCTGAAGCACGCAAAGCACATCGAGCAATATAAGTTCCGCACTAACTGTCTGAAGAACTCGTTTTTTCCTTTGACCATAGATGTTTGGAACCACTTACCCGTGGATGTTGTTGCATGTGACACCCTGCCATCTTTCGTTGAGGCTGTCACTAGCCTGTTTTTTGATTTTCAGATACACAGCAACTCGTAAAACACAGTAATTTTTAGCAACTACTTTTATATAATATCGAGTGTTCCTTCTACTATGCTGTATACGTATGTTGTATGCATATGTATTTCTTCTTTCTTCTTTTTGTTGATGTTGTAACGATTTGTATTTGGGGAATGCCCCTCCTTCTACGGCACTATGCCAGAAGTATCACAAATAAATAATAAACATATCGTGGCCATGAGGCTGGTTGGCAGTAATGACTGTGCAATGGCATTCCTCAATTACATTCCTTGTAATTTAATGACATTCAGCCCGGTACGAATAACACACACGAATGCAAACCGTTCGTTTTGATTTACGGCTCCGTGCGTATCCGCACTTTTCGTTCGCAGTGATGCGCATACAACGGATGCATAGTATAGTCCCCAACCGCACGCGCAACAATGTTTTTCGGTCATCTGTTTATTGCGGTATTAACCTTTCCCGCAAAGCATAGGGGAACGCGTGAAGAAGTTTCCAAAGAGCTAAAGGATCCAAACGTGCTGAAAGATCCATCGTGTTGGAGTATACAACGAGCGGAAGGATACAACGTTGGATCCACCTGCTCGTTGGACCCTCCACCACGTTGGACCCTTGGACATATAATCCTCGCCTGCACCCTTGCACTTCTACCAAGCTGTGCACTTCTCGGAGATATTGTTTGGCGCGAACAGTGGCTAATTCAGAATCCCAAGCACGGGGGGGGGGGGGGGCAAAAAAAATCCGACAGCCGAAATAGCAAGGACACCCCGTAGGGGGTGCACATGTAAAAATGTTAGAGGGGTATCACAAAACATTTGTAGGGGCGTATAGGGGTGCGAACACCCGGCCAGTTTCTGGGACTGCATATAATTACATTGCCTTCGGAGACGAGGGTGGAGTATGACACGGAAATGATTACCTTAATAGTATATCCAGTACATGGAAAGGATTTGTTGACCAGTGTCCATAATTTGCTCTGCGCAGCTTTCCGAAAAAGCAGTGAATGTTGCCAAAAGCACTTATTACATGTATTAGAGTAGTTTTGAAAGCTTGTATTTATTGCTTTGAATCTTCAGAACACACCAGACATGATCGTCACTGGAAGGTATTGCAATGCGACGTTTAAAAAACGTGTTTTGCATGAAGGTTCTTGAGCCATCACTGTAGTGCATGCTTGAGGTTCCTTGCTCTAGCTATAGTAACAAAAAGCACCTGCAATCGAGCTGAAGCTATGACCGAAACCGAACCGTCAAACAGAAACCGCCAAAGATGATCCCCATGCGCGCGTAATTCCAAAACACTACCCTGTACAACGGATCGCGCTGTGTTTAGCTTTAGCGGGCGAAAGCTGATCGTCTGGCAACCTGCGTTATCATGGCAACAACGAGACGCTACTACATTTTCACCAGTTTCAAATATCGATGGAGGAGATTGTGTTGTCTTCTGTTTTTCTTCCGTGTCTCGCGTTTCTCTGTTGTAACTATGTATACCAGCTCGCCCTTGCCCTTCTGCCATCGATGGAGGAAAAAAGAGTTGATGTCTCGTCAGCGATACTTTTTGAGTCTGTTTTGTTTTTCTTCTTGTTTTGTTGTTTATTCATTCCGTACCATGATAGGCAAGCCTGAGCGATGGGCGAGACACGTAAACAAACACAAACACGAAGGCCTTCGTGTTTGTGTTTGTTTACGTGTCTCGCCCATCGCTCAGGCTTGCCTATCATGGAATTTATCCACCAGCTAGCCTGCATTTACGCCATTCTGTCAATTCATTCCGTACAATTACATTAATAACATCAGCAACATAAAGCGGAGCACCCAGTTGGAAAAATTCATTATATTTGTAATTTCATGGCTCGACTTCCTGTTGAACGATATATTGAACTGTAAGCATTGACAATGTGTCAGTGTGTATATTCTTTTCCAAAAGAAGGAGTTTCGCATAATGTTCTTCGGAGGAATGACCACGCAAGATATCGGCTGAAACATTGTATCAATTAAGAGACGTAGTGGTGGCGTCGTGAAAATGGCGCACAATGGTCCACAGCTTCTGGCTTAGAGCTTCAGAACTGTTATGGTACACAATACTACCTTTCGTCAGCGGCAAAAATCGGCTTCCGGCTTTCGGTGTTTATAATTTTTGAGACCTCTCGAAACACGGTAAAAATGAACGCCAAACCAAATTACAGTAGTAAAAGATTGAATTGACTTACAACATAATAAAGTAACAAGATCTCTTTGTCACTTATCTTCGCCCTGTCTCGTAATACCCCGGAAAATATAAACACCGAAAAAAAGAAACCTTGGCTGATTGCATTTTTTTCTTGTTCCATTTAGATACAAAATAGATTGGTTGCTATCTGTAGGCTACTGATCATATTCGCTGACCGAATTCCAGCTTGCGGTGCTTACAAATATGTGACGCGCAGTGTGGGAGCAGAGAGCGCACGCAATTGTGCAATTATATCTGCGACATACCCAGCAACTAGTTGCTAGAGCAATACTGAAACATACTCGGCGCTTTTCACGGAGAGACCAGAGATTTATATGGTACACCAACCTCAACTGGAAATTAAGTCTGCCACATATGTGCCCTTTGTGTGATATGAAATTGTTTTCATAACTAAAGAAAACATCTCCTTTGCGTTCTGATACAGTTTTTTCTGCCCATGCGTGTACCTCCAATTTACGCTGGGGATTTGCCTGAATGGTATCACTGTCTGATGTGCATTTCACGCTTATAACATAGAGAAAAGTATTCACGAATCCCGAAATGTTGCTATCACCTCACTTCGATGCAAATCATCACACTACAAGCACCACGAGTATTCGCAGATCTGCGAGCGTCCCAAACGCATGACAACTTTCTCTCACAGTTCAATTCAATTCAAATATCGATGAACATGAAAAGACTACCTTCGTCGACGGCCTATGCAAGCCATTCAAATTGGCAGACCACTCTCTCCCCATACCAATAAGGAGTATCCTTCTCTTCATCGTGAATCACAGGTACTGACTGAACACAGTCTTTTGGAAAGTACCACACAGCCAACGTCTGCAATTTAACACAGCTCAGAGAAAGTTCCGCCACAGAAGTGAAAAGGTACGCTGAAGAAAGATCCCTGCATTTTTTCCTCCAACGATATTTGAAACCACAGGGAAGGCTCTGGGCTCTGGCACAGGGGTGGCGTACAATGCATTCGGCCCATAGAGATAGCGTGCCGGGGGTCCGCAATGCATTCTGGACAGGTCCTGGTCGCACGTCATGAGCTACGTCACTGTTCACGTCACCAAAAACATGGCTGCGCCCGTGATCGGTTTCGAAACGTTTGTAAACAATACGGATTCTACTTCTGTGCGGTATTTCGTGACTTCTTTCAACCTCGGTAATCAGTTTTATTGGTTATTATTGCAGCTGAGCATGCAAGTTCATAAAATTGGTCTCGCAGTGACCGCCGACGACATCGGTGTTTGGGTTCGCTCAGTGAATCGGATCGTAGGTGCTCTTCTACACGGAGTCATATTGGTACCCATCATATGTGAAATAAACTATCGCTGTGATTCGATAGATAAAATATCGCTTAGTGTTGATTTATGCCATCTTGTTCCAACTACGTCAAACTGCGGCACCGTAGTATGATCACTTTGCTTGCAACGGAACGATGGCCTATTGACAGCTAAAAAAAGTACTGTATTGCTTACAGACATTATACGAACGTACCTATATGTTTATGACATGCATGATAGATAGCACGAGGTGAAAAATTATATGCAGACATGGGAAGTAGTCAATAGTAGCGATGTTTTCTGCTGATTACCTACATCAGTTAGGTTATATTGCAAGGCGTAACTACTTAGTTGCAGCTCCTGCCTTCACGTTGATACACAGCGGTCTTTATGGCTCATTGACGCTTGAAATAAACTGGGGGAAAGTACAGATATAGCATACAGCGACCATTCTACAATGCTGCTGGGTGCTTTAGTGCATACAACATTCCACATCACGTACCTGAACACTGACAAAAGCACCACATTCTCCTCCATTCCATGCGTTATTATCCCCAAAAGGCATGGGCAGGCAAGACATCTGGTCCTAATTTCACTTTACTTTCTTTGTGTGTATGCTATAATAATAATAGTATTTATTTCCACAATATTGTGGGGGAGCCAAGGACAAAAAGCTCCTTTGGAGTTTGACAACACCTAGTGAAGCACGGCCTGACATTTTCATGCTTGTTAGGGACCTACAACTTTGCAGCCAACTTACAAAAGTGCAGCCCAAGAAAAATCATAACTAATCATAAGTTATCATAACTCTGATGAATAAGTTCTGACTGCATGGAGATGCCAAAGGTCTCGGGGAGCCATTGAAAGTACTCTCATAATCGGATCTATTTCACTGATTTTGATTCACAATGCATAAAACTTCATTGTGAAACTTGTTTGCAAGTACAAGTTTTTGCTCACGCAAAGGAAAAGTAATGAAAAATATCTGCTGCACGGGCCCAATTTTTGTAAGACCACATTTTGGAAAAGACAAGATGCACATTGTACAAGGTAAATCAGAGTACACAGAATCCCGGGCGTGGGCATGCTCCAAGGTACAGCTAGAGTACTGTCAGTGATCTTTGTGTATGATATTTTGTAAGACATGGTAGGGTGTTATGAGCATGGGAATACTGTAAAAAAATGAACTATAAAAAGGGTGAGTAATTGAAAATATACTTACATTGCATTACACAGTTGCAGTAGTCATGGCTTTAATTAATGGTATAGAAATGTAGTTTCACTAGTGACTGAACTACATCTTCAAATAGTAATAGCACTTGAACTATAATACATGATTAAAGTACTTGCTGTGCATATGTACAAAACAACAGGAAATAAGCATACTATAAGGAATCACATAAAACGATTGCACTTTAAACTAATAGTAATTGCACTTGAACAATAGTATGCAATTAAAAGACTTACTGCGCATATGTACAAAACCCCTGGAAATATTGTAAGAAGTTACATAAAACTATTGTCCTTTAAACTGAGTTAGCTTAGTAAACAATTGCCTGCATCTGACTTTATGCAGCTCCTCTGTGCGTGTCTTGCTGGCATGCCGCATACGTATATTGAGGTACTTGTGTGCAATGCACCTTATCAAGTGAAAGTAATGATTTTCCAATGGAGACTGCTCGAGCATATGTTCTTCACGTAGAGAAGGAAAGAACCCACTGTCCATCACAGAATCCAGCACTTGCAGGAGCATTCTTTGCATGAGAGTTCCTGATGCCATACCTTCTTTAAGAAGGGCCTCGCGTAGCACCTTCTCTGATCTTCTGCATATCGTGATTACATCAGGGGATGGATAAGGAAGTTTGTGAAACCTTTCTTTCTGTTGTATCAAAGAATGGTGGAGAGAAGGCACAAGAACTGTCAAGTGGGAGACACAGGTCTCGCATTTTAGGTATCCCTGTAGGTAGGACACAATGTGTCCTGCAATATATACGATAACTCTGTCACCAAAAATGGACGGTTCTGTAGGATCTGAAAAATAGTCATGATCAGAGATGTCGTTGTGCAGGCTTGTTTCTTCAGTCACCACAGTCCTCCCTTTTGACGTCCAGTTTATTATGTCTTCTGACTGCACCTGTGTTGCACTACTGACATGCAGTATAGTGACGTTTTCAAGTGGGAGACAGTTTCCTTTCCGGGAGCTTTGTACTTCAGTACTCACAATCAACTTTTTATATGCTGCTGCAAACTGCCTTGCAGTTGGGTTGTTGTTGTAGCCCCCATGTGAACGTAAGATGCCAAAGAATAGTTCTAAGTGGTCTTGGCTCACTCTATGCATTGGGAGGTAGTTCACCAGAGACTTAGAGAAGAGAGAGTCATACAGTTCAGTGGCACTTTTACAGCACACAAGGAAACCAAGGAACCCAGTTTTCCTATTTGTTTGCAGAAGAAGAGGCCCAGATTCACTTTTTCGAAGCCGAGATATGTAGGAGGTCACAATTTGAAACATTTTACGGACATCATCAATGTTGTCAGGGCACAGTGGTCTTTTCCAAGACTTTTGTTGCACATTCACTGAGTTAAGGGCATCAAAAGTATTGTTGATGATCCTAAGAAACCTTTCAGTTGCTTCAGAATCTTCGAAACCTTCAATGGCCAGGCTACGGCATTCATTTATAGCATCTGCCACAGACATACTTAGAAGCTCTGTGGCAAGCCTCACCTTCATAGGCTGTCGCTGCCAGTGAATGTGGGCTTTTCGTAGCTTGTTTGCTGCATGAAGCCCCTCTTTCTCCTGCAGTAACTGTAGTCTTTCAACGTGGTCCCACGAAACTGTGCAGCCATCTTCATCAACAAAGCATTTGAAATGTGATAAGGCATTTCTTATTAATTTTAGCATATGGCATGCGTCAAGGAATATAAATATGGGTTCTGCTGTGTTGGGATGGGGGAAGCTTGTTCTCAGATTGTTCGACTGTAGGCAGCAGCCAAGGTTTTGCAGCATGGAAAGGTTAGCTGCAGCACCATCACAGGTAAGTGACACAACTGCTATTCCAGCTTCGTGAGCAAGTACCAATGCTTCTTTCACGAGGTTGCTGCGCTGTTCCCCAGAGATGCCATCTACTAGGAAGTAGCCAATGGGTAACTTCCATTGCTCATGTAGGGAAACAAGCAGGATGACAAACGCTTCCTTAGCTACTGTGCCAGTATCGTCACAGCTTGGTCCCACACTTACATACCCATAAGTCCTTCTTCCGTCCCACTCTATGTGCCGCCTTATAGCCATTTCGTCAACCATAAGGCTGCACACAGATGGCACACCTTTTTGCTTGTTGCTCATTGCCTGCATGTGTAGTGCTGCAATTGCCTCCTTTGTGAAGCCAGGCTCACCATCGACAGACTGGTACCACCTCTTAATAGTACGGGGATGAGGAAGGCATGTGTCAAAAGTGTGACGTACGTAGTCGTACCCACGTGGTGAGAGATAGTGCAGAGTAAGAGCAAAAGCGCGGAGCTCTGGACTGTACTGTTTTGGTAAGCTAGTGCCTGCAACCTTAGCTGCCTGTCGCATAAGGAGCTCTTTGTTCGCGCCAGCAATATTTTCTAGACACCTTGCTTGTTCCTCCAGCAGAATGTTCTTGGATGTGAGGTCACTAGTTATATGCTCTAGCTTTGCAACCTTTTGTTTTATACGACGCTGTGCCTGTTGCAGAGCCTTAATCCTCTTCTTGCTGACAGTGTGAAGGTTTCCTACTCTTTTTACTTCCTTTTTGAGGAAAGCCTTTACAGGTGTATCCTCAGATGATGGTTCCTAGGACAGTATTTAGCATCTATGTTAACACATCACTGGGCCAGTTTTGATATAGATAACAGCAATGGCCATGCAGCTATCTTATATCATGCATCTATTGTTACTTGTTTATTATTTTGCTTTCATGTAATAGTAGTGTGCTGCTTGCACTTTATCAAGGGCAAGGGAGACTTATCTTAATTCTCTTACAAATGGTTCTTCCTTGAGTAAAGAAAAATAAAAGGACGGTAACATATGCTCAGTACAAGAGCCATGCCATTTGGCTAATTTGAACACTTACATGCAGTGGAATGCAGATGAGGTATATATATACATGAGTGGGAGGTAGAGTGGGAAAGTCAGGTCTAGTAGTAGAACAGACACTTGAAAAATGGCAATGAAGCTTCCTAAAATTGATTACAAGCTTTCCACACTTCTTCCTGTACTGATTCCTTTCGTTCTGTACCTGATGATGTTTCCCTTCATTCACCACCATGCCAAAGCTAGAAATAACTTTAAGGAAGCTTCATTGCTGTTTCTCACTTGTACGCAGTGCTACCCTGAACTAAGTGATGACCTAACAAACTTGTATCTTTCTGAATACATATTGTGATACTCACAGAGTACAGGAGTGCTGCACTTTTGAGTCGTAGTTGCCACAACAGGTGGCACAAAATCAGGCATGCAAATCACAGGAAGTCCACCACTGTGGGATGGCTAAAGTAATCTTTATTTCGTCAAATGTGTACAATTCATTGTGGTTTGTGTTACAGTTGTAAGTAATCAACAACATGCAGAAAGTGGTATGCAGTGGATAATTTGTCATTAGAGGGAATGAAACTAAGTATCCTACCGAATATCTTATGAAATCTTGACATTAATGCTCATGTACACTATCGGTGTGTGGCCAATCCCTCACTGTGTTCTCCAGCATGTCGTATATGTCGTATTTACATCCGATAAATATGTACTTTAAAAATTACTTCCTCCCCCTGTTTCAGAGTTTTCATAAACTTTCATGACTTTCATTAACTGCACTTCACTATGGTTGTGCCCTCTGCTCTCATGCTCAGCTGTACTTCATTCTTTGCACCAAATCTTCAGCATGTTCTTTGCACCTAAGCTAAGCTATTTTCAGTGTGGAGTTTGCCGTCTACAAGCAGTTTGCCTGTACCTGTATGACATATTATCTCTCCTGCATATCCACTGGTTAATCTTTTCACAGTATATACCCATGCAATTCTTAGTATCCCTGGTCACTACTCTTACCACATATCTGCTGGTGCTTGGGGTAGAAAAGGTAATGCTGGAGGAACTAGTGATCTGGAAATATACAGAAATAACAAAAACATAAATTACATGTTACAGGTTTGCAATGTTGAATTACACGCTTTCAGAGCACTCACGTATATTTCACATAAAGGAACCAAGAAGTTTTTTTTTTTTCACGTTTAAATAATGCTGTGAACGAAGCGTGTTTTGTGATCATGAAGTGACCAGCACATAACTGGATGAATGGCATGGGTGCTACACTGTTTTTTTTTTTTTTGTCTCAGAACTACCGATCTTTCTCTATGAGGCTTACCAGAGATGGGTATTTCAACGATTTTGGAGTTTCAGCACTGGTACTGCTTTCCAAAAGACTCTGCAAAGAAAATGTACTAAGAGATGCAGGATTATGCTTCGAAGTGGTTTAGAATAGAGCAAAATATGGTTTTTGTCACGGTGGGTAAATGAAAATTGAATTAATGAGCTCTACCACATATACTACCACAGAGGGGCAGAGAGTAATAGCTATTGCACAGCCAATTAACATTCATACAGCAATTTCCACGTGCTAACATCTTACCGGTGATGCTGCCTCATTCCAGTCATCAAAAGCTGAAAGATTCTCGCAGTCAAATCCAGTGCTGTCCTAAAATTTACGTCAATACGATTAGCACTTATCCAAACAGTCGGAAAACTAAAAACAAGCTCCAGATTTTTGTGATGATGCAAGCATATAGATCTTTTGGGACTTTAATGTGCTCAGTCACTTCATTCAAGCAAGGTTCAAAAGCACATGCAAAAATACTCACACAACACTGCTACATCTATGTAGTCAATACGGTAAAGCACAAGTAATGGACAGGAAACCTAATCATTTTGGCATTGCATTTACAATATGGCTATATTTTTTAGCAGTACACAGCAATGACAGCGTCCATATGAAAGCAAAGCAATGCTTACACCACTCAGCGCAGTATCCAAGTGACCACCTGATGTGCCCTTAAAGGGAGAAAATAGCAGAATGTCTTATATGGTGATGTACATAATCCAGCTAAAGGAAATAAACACATCATGCCCAATCGAGCTACTGTGTACACAGGTGACTTGAAATGCATAGCCGACACCTGAATATTAAACTGAGAACACTAAATCACATATACCATAGTTGACGAGGTGAATACATCCATAGCTTCGTGCACCTGTAATGCAAAATTTTTAGTGATACTGTAGTGGAATGCATATAACCAGATCTTACGTCACATAGCTCTGGTCCAGGCTCAGACACAGTATGTGGCACTTCTGTTTCTTGTAGATACTACAATGACAACAGTTTCAACAGCTATTATATATGCACCACTGCACACAACCACAATTTTTCACGTACCTGCTGAGCATGGATCAAAGAGTGTGGGCTCACCGTACTGGACCCCTGTTCAAAGGAGGAACATGATGTGTCTTACACAAAAAAGATAATGACATACCATATACATGCAGGAACTTTCCACTTTCAGGGATTTAATATAGGGCACCAAGTAACCAAGGCAACATATATAATGTAGCACATTAATGTTAGAAATGTAAGCCAGCAGTAGATATTCACATGGCACATTATTCAGCTTTGCAATTACTTCTATGCACAAAACGAAATTCTTTATGCACCTGCTGAGCTTGCGCAGAGCAGTGTGGGCCCAACCTGCCTTCCTGTTCAAAAGAGGGACCTGATGTGCTCTACACGAAAAAGAAAATCAGAACAGTATTGTATTTGGTACCATATGCACATTTTCCGATTTCGGGAACTACATACGTCGTAACAAACAAGGCAACAGAAATAAATGATGCGCGCAGTACAACGTAATAAATATAAGCCGGCTAATGCGGTTGGCACATCCTCAACTTCGTGAACTTAAGCAACAAGCATTTTGTGGTACTGTATAATGAAAATGACTAGCTTACATCACTTGGTTCTCGTCTGCTGGCTTGTAACACCTGCAGGTGCTATAAATGACAAAGTGATATCAGCAGCATATCAATGTAGTTCATGCACGCTCCGACTATCTTTTCTTCTTTTATTTTACGCACCTGTAGAGCGTGTACCGAAGAGTGTGCAACGGGAACAGCGCCTTGTCGTAGGCGGACTCGTGCCGGTGATGTCCTGTCAAAATCGTCATTCCTGAAATGCTTCGAGCAGACAACACTATTCTTTGTTGGGACCCAGCTTGGACGTCCAATTGCATGTGCCCATGCCAGCCGCAGAGAGGAATCGCGAGGAAAACTATACGAAGAGCCGAGGGCAATAAATACGAAGAGTTTCGAAACTCGCGGAACATGTCACTTACCAGTGGTATGTTATACCAGATTCTTTGCAGGCGAATGTCGAGCGATTCGCGCATCCCAAATAGCAACATATCACCATTGTGAATTACAAATAGCATGCCGACAACAGAGAAACAAAACTACCGAAGTACACGGCAGCCCCAGGCTGTGCGCTGCGTCAAAAAGCGTCGAAGTAAACAAACAAAACATGTATATGCACATGATTGGTCCGTAGAGCAATGACGTTTAGTGACGTGCGACCAGGACAAGATGGCGGTTTTGCACCAAGCGACCGCTTGAGGGTAGTTACAAATATGGCGGACATATGTCACCCCTGTGGGCTCTGGCGTCTCGGCGTCGCCCACAGTCCCCACAGTGGCGTCGCCCACTGATCTCTATGTATAAAGGTAGAGGTGTGCGCCGCCGCCGGAGGTCGGGACCTCGCCGTCGCCGCCGTACCAAAACTGTTAGCGCGCCGCCGCCGCCGATGTTGAAAAATCGGCGCGGCTGTGTAATGTGCCCATTTTGATCCACTTTTTATAAACGAATATCTCCCATACCTAATATTTTGTTTGTTTTTCTTTCATCTTAGGTTCCAGGCTTCATTTGTGGTGTTTTTAGCAGTGACAATTTCATCTCCTGATATGCTGTTTCGTTTCATTGTCGACCCTGGAGGCACACAACTCCAGGAAAACTTGTCATTCAATTCTTGCAGGTTGTTTGCCGGTCATCCACCAACACCATAGCACTGGTCATTATCCATATACAGGGTGTTTTGTTTTTTATTCGTCACAGAATTTTTGTTTAAAAAATAGCGGGACGAAATACATGCCGCTTTTGAGTTGGTCATGCGAATATTATCTCGAAGAAAGTATGTAACTATAAGATCAATTACCTCAAATTCATTAATTCTTTAATTAAGGAATTTCGCGTGAAAACGGGATAGCAGAACGGAAGATACTCATCGTTGAAAGCCATTCCATGTTTAAGAAACTCTTAAACTCGCACGTGTGTTGAAATATGCGACGCTGAATGTCGCTATGCAAATGAGCCGAAACAAGAAGTACGCCATTTCCGAGCGCAGAAATGGCGCGACTTTCGCCCTATCTGGGTTGGAAAGCGGTCTATCTGACCAACAGATTAGCGCCTACACCAATCAGCTCGATCGCTCCAAAGCACTTGGTCCTCTCACGTGGATTGCCCGTCGCTCTTTCTGCGCTCAAAAAGTGCGTAGCAAATAGTGCAATTTCTTTGTGCCGGCGAAAAGCACATAGTCAGAGAGGGTGTTTTCAATCGCGGAATTGCGGAGCTTATAATGCGCGCGAAGCATGGCAGACTCAGCCCACTCGTTCTGGACAAGTTTATACTGTAAAACCCTTTAATTTCGCGACACCTTAATTTTCGCGAATTTTGCGAATCGAGAAAATTCGAGGAACTCGTGGAGTGCGCGAAATTTAGTTGTTGCGAATATATCCCTACTCGATTCGCGAAAATTTAGGGCTGCGAAATTAAATGATTTTACAGTATTTATTCATGATAACTACAGCCTCTGCAAAAACAATGACGTGGTGGGTGCACCTTATGTCATATCGTTTGCTAACGTTCGCATATTTATATGGTTTCCCAAAAAGAGCCACTGGATCAGTGGACAGAGCTTTCACGCGTCGCCGTCCTGTGAACATTCGATCAGCACTAGCTATAACTGTTACGTGTAGTTGCCATTAAAGGGATGGCTGGTCGTTCTGATTATCTAGCTATCTTGTTTTCTCCAGCGCTTAACGCGCGCGACGAAGTTCTTGGGCGACGACCTTCTTGCGAAGTGCTTTACTTCTCCTAATGTTCCTTTGTGTGTACGGTTTTCTTTCATAATACTATCCAGTGCTCACGCACTTGTTTGGTGCAAGGTACAGTAAGTACTGCCACCGTCGCGTTGACTATGATGGAGAAAATACCCCCACTCTGAGTTGTTCGTGCGTCCCCGTTGGAGAAGAGAACACGGGGCGCACGCCGATATGACAGCATCGACGTGACGCCGCTGATGCCGCCGCCGCCGGGCCTTCAACGTGCTCTACGCCGCCGCCGAAAAAAATGCCCACGGCGCACACCTCTATATAAAGGCTGGATCGCGCATGGGAGAGGGGCTCGTGGGGGAGAGGCTCTTGAGTATGTCGAGGCAGCTGTGAAGTAACTTGCATTGATGATGATTATTCCAATTTTTATGGTGCATCGACAACAAAGGAAATAATACATCAAAACATTGGTTTGGGTGCAACCAGTTAAAAATGAATGTGTTGTTTAATAAATGCGTTGGACAAATGTTAAAACATCAGTTTAAAACATGGTTTACAATCCCTGTATCTTCTAAAAATTAAAAAGATTAAAAACTATTCTAAAAAGAATATGGGGAACTCTTCTAAAAAGAATTATAATCTCTAATTATTATATTGCTGGGTGAAGGAGCCTAAAGTCTAAGGTGTGTTTCTGATGTGAACATGTAAGAAAATATGCAAAACTAAGAGAGGCTAACCACAGTGCGTGCACTGAGGTTGTTCCTTCCTGTAAAGTAGAAACCAGCTATAGTGGATGAGGAACGTGATGCTTACCTGTACACCCAGCCGTATCACACTGCACATATTATTCACTGGGTAGCCCTCATGACGAAACCTGTATTGAGAGACCACTTGTGCCTTAAAAACTGCTACAAATAGCACGACACGCTACAAATTATTACTATCGTAACAAGCTGACGATACAGCTCAGACACAAAGGCGTTATTGAAGTCGCGCCACACCACCGTTACGTAGTTTGTTTGTCACAAATCAAACCAAGGCACAAAACAATACCAATACATGAAAAAAGGTGACAATCGTGGTCTTATTATGACGTAATACCGAACTTGTGCGCGAAGGTAATTCAAAGAAATGAATGTGGCACTTGCTTCCGCAGAGAACACCGTGTACCATGCTAGCAATGCATGCAAAAAAGCGCTCGAGTGCTTGCACATATATTGATGACAACACTACCTGTGTAGTGTAACACGTTCTTTCAAGCATATTATGCACCCAAACTGTATTTGCCGCCGGGTAAAATGCAAGTGTGCTCGATTGAACGTCGGAAGAGCGATCGAGCAAGCAGCATCCAGTGCTCGTTTTGGGCAAAAAAACACTTCATAATGGTCAACTAAATATACAGAATGGACGCCTATTTATTCCTTGATGAAGAGTGACTCACCTGTACAAATTTAGGCCCTGTAACCTTGCCAGTACGGTTGGTACGACCGTAATTGCAAGAAGTTGCCATGATCGCTGCGGCGACTGTTGTGGGTACAGTAAGATGGCGGCCGGTTTCTTCACGCTCGCGCTATGGTGGCTAGATGAATATTGTCTGGTGTGAGGAGCGCCCACAGCCTCCTATCCATGCTCCTATCCGACGGAGCGGGACTCTTGCGGAAGACGGCCGCCAGGCGCGCTGCTCCACGGATGTATGCTAGTTTCTGGGCGCTCTGGCTGGTCCCCGGGCGGAGTTCTTTCGCCGTGACATATCAGAGGGTGGGATAGCGACGCTGTCGCGTCTTTGAAGTGCCTTTATTTTACTTTATCGTCGGCTGTGCACTGTTTCTGTGGAATGGTGAGCCTTTAGCAGACTTCTGACGCCCCTGTGAAGAAAAAGCGAACAGAGCGCCGACCATCCGTCGTCGTACATGAACGAATTCAACAGGGGGGCCCACGCTACTAGTCAGAAACACTCTTCAAGCTTGTCTCCAAACTTGAAGATACCTTCACAATGCTGCTTTCATGTCGTAAAGGGCATGCAGACAGCCTATACTAGAAATCATGGCATGTGCTATGGGCAGTGATGTGCAGTACTTGATGTAACAAGTACCCAAGTAGTATTTTAAGTACATTTCTGTGTACTTGTACTTTACCTTAAGTACATTTTAAACCGTGTACTTCGTACCGTACTTAAAGTACTCTTTTCCGAGTACTTTCCCATCAAGTGCTCAAGTACCCAAACTGGACTCCAGAAAAAAGTCACAAAAGAGAATCAAAAATGCACCCTACTAAAAGCGCTAGAATGACAACAAGAAAACGAAAACACACAGATAGCGTTATCTGTGTGTTTTGTCGCAGTCATTTTAGCGCTGAACAGCCCAGTTGGCTGATTACCTCTCTACATGTACCTGCAAATTATGTCATCTGATTAAGTTCATATTCACAGGTTATCACTTAAGCTAGGACTTTATGGCATTAGAGCATTTGTCAAGAATGCTAGCTAAAGTTTTGCCAAAAAAGCAAGACACATATACTAAACAGTGAAATGCAAAGTGATACAAATTAAATTCACAATGTACTTGATGAATACTTGAAGTACTTTGTACTTTGCCCATCACTGGCTAGGGGGAGCCTTATGGAAATGTTGGCCGTCAAGCCCATAGTGAATATTTCACAATGAACATTGTAAAATTCTATGCTGTGATGAGAATGCACTTCCTCGAAAAGAGCATTAACCGTTCTTGCGCAGAGCGGAGCAAAAGCAGAAACCTTCAAAGGAGGCGCGTCTTCAGTGAATACACTTATGTGAGCATTCAGACTCGTGTACAGATGTTCTTTGCTTTCATTCTGTGCATATGTACGTACATATATATCATGATGAGGGGACGAAACAGGTTATTTCTATTGCTGTGTATAATAAATCTTGTTTTGGCATTGCCAGGTTGAAATTTGGAGATGATCGTGACTTTATACATCGAGGAACAAAAAGAAAGATCAATCGGCCTTGTTGTTATGACATTAAAAAAAGAAAGCTAAAAGTAAGAATGAACAAAAAAAAAACTGATAAAAGGAAGATATATAAAAGTTGAAAAGGGAGGTTGCCATCAGCTTTGTCGCGTCCGAGCTACGCATGGGACATACCAAGCTGAGTACCTGATCCTTTGAATGCTTGGGTAAGCGATCTTCAATGTTTTCCATTGATATTTCCCCTCACTGTTCCATTCCTCCGCAAAACTTCTCGACCACATGTGGCGAAAACGGCCCGTTCAGCAGACGCGCTTCGGGATCGCTCGGGAGAATCTTCGCATACATCCAGTGTTGGCGCGCCACCTGACGGCGTCTTCCGCGAACGGGTCGCCTCGGCTGCGGCGCTCCTCACACCAGACAATATTCATCTAGCCCATGATCTAGCCACCATACTCGCGCTCCCCATCCGCGATCCAGCCTTTTACAATCGAATCGAGATCAGTGGCGTCGCCACGGCAACATAGGTTGCCAGAGCATTACCTATCATGCGCTAAGAGAAGAGAAAGCGCGATCTGTTGTATTGAGTTATTGAGTAGTGTTTTGGAATTACGCATCCCATGCGTGGATTACCCGAAGAAGTATTGGTCCGGATACATTCTCAAGCGGCATTACAAACTGCTAGTACTCAGTACTTCCTAGCGAGATTTCAACCGGCTGCTTCAGCAACACTGACCGCGGTGCAGAAGCAAAATGGCGACGACCATGGCTCAATCAGCTGCCGCACCGCTTACAGGACCGTGCTAGTGACGATGGAGCAAATGTTACCTGTGTGGCACAGCGCTGTATTTTTGCAATGAAGTGGTCATTCGTAGTTTGGCACATAGCATCCAAAACGTTGAACGGCAAGTGTCGTTCGACCAGCTGGGTAGCTTGCCGTTGTATTCACCTCTGCAGGGCGAACAGATTCCTGTTTCGCAAAAAGGATACTGAAAGTCGCCTTACACTCAGAGAAGATTTATTCAAGAACGAGAAAGGCCGAGACCGCAAGGCTTTTGTGGATGTGGTTGAACGTTTTAAATTGGGAAATATCAACAGGAAAGGACACGTAGAATTCATAAATGTAGCTACTAAGTATTTACAAGACTTCAACGTGCACAAGGACGTCAGCATTTACAAGATGCTTTTTGACCTGTTCCCAAAAGGGAGGTACACTCCTAGAAATTTGATTCAAGCTGAGTTCATGCATTATCCGTACCACCAAGAGTGCGCAGTTTCACTGCTAGACACAATGGAAGAACACGGTTTGTATGTGAGACTCTACAGGGTTATTCTAGCAAACGTTACACATTTCGATCGCACTGTAAAAATAGAAGACTAGGTTTGATTCATCCTAGACTTTGCAGACTGATAGCCATTTACCTGAAGTTTCATTGGAATTTTTTGTAAGCGCTATGGTCATGTAGAAAAGGCATTAAAAATAAAGCAAAATCTCGCCCCATGCATTTTCAATGGCCTATCCCACGCAAACACCGCCATTTTTTCTTGTGTCTGCTTCACATTCAGATCACTTCACACAGGTAGCGCTGCCTACAACGATGTCACATGCCGATTCTGACGCTATGCACCAATCCTCTTGTTCTAGTCTTGTTCTGTATGCTGGTGCCACCTGTGTGTGGTGAAATGAAAATGGAGCAGACGCAGCAGATAATGGGCGGCTTTTGAGCGAGATAGGCCATAGAAAATGCATAGAGTGAAATTTTGCTTGATTTTTAATTTTTCTTCTACAGGACCATAATGCTCACAAAAAATTCCAACAAAACTTCAGACAAATGGCTACGAGTCTACAAAGTTTGGTGTAGGATAAACCCTGTCTTCTATTTTTACGATGCGATCAAAATGTGTAACGTTTGCTAGACTAACCCTGTAGGTTGGAGACGCTTAAAGATGTTGCCGTTTTGCAGGTATTTGTCCTGACCGAGAGTTTCGCCAAATGGTGCTCCACACGTTCGGATATAACAGCGAGGTTTTCAAGAAACATGCCCGCATGATGTACTGGATGCCCAAATTCAAGCACATGAGCCCATACCCTTTGCCAAACCCGATCCCCAAGGATGCCTTTCTTCTAGCTCGTCTGGCTGTTGAGCGAATGGCCGTTGATCTACAGACAAAGGTCACCACCTATGATGTGAGTGGAATTGCCATACTGTGGCCGAAAAAAATAACTTTTCCATGTGCTTACACGTTCAACATGTGACAGCGTTCTATCAGTGACACCATTGTCATATAGAGTTTATTCACTGACGTCATCCCACAAGAGGGCACTAGCCTCGAAAAGGCAAAATTGCTTGTCATGATTGGGGACCCTCGTAGTTTAGTTATGGTTTCCATTCAGAGCCATGTGCTTTTTAGATAACGTTGACAACGTAGGCGCCGACTGCGGGGGGGGGGGAGAGCCTTTGCCCCCCCGGAACATGAACTAGGGGTGGCGCCGCCTCCCCCGGGAAGTCCCACTAAGAGACTGACACCAACCTTTGGGGCTCGGAGCGCCCGGGTCAAAAGAGCGAAGAGGCACCAACCCCAAAAATGCATCTTGCAATTTGTAAAATATGTATCTGCCCACCGTACTCATTATCACAGTTGAAGGTGAGGCGAAGAAACACAGAGGATGACGCAAGACATAGCCCTGAATTTCGCGCAAAGCAATCAGATCAATGAAACGAGGCAGTCGAAGAGGTACCAGCAGCTGCGAGGTGTAACGGTAGGATCTTCGGAACGCATATCCGTTGGGAGCGGGTTCAACTCCCGCTGCTCCATTTTATTGACCATATTCATTATATTGCGCGCATTTCAAACACCGAGGATTCAATGCATTTTGTTCCTTTTGCACTCAGTTTTCAAAGGCGTAATGCCTTCAGTTGTGCATATGTTCACTGTTTACGTTCTCTCTGTTTCTTCTTTTTTTTTTCTGTTCTTCCTTCCTCTTATTTCTATACCAGTTCTGCATACATCATAGGATCAAGCCAGAGTGTGTGATTCTTCAGCTTTAGTTTTGTGTTCTTCATTTTTCTTTTCCTTTCCTTTCCTTCTTTTTGTTTTCTTTTGCTTTCTTCTTTTCTTTGCCTTTTTTGTTTTCCCCCTTTCACTTTTTTTTTTAAAATAACAAGACGACATCCATCTGGCTCTGGTTTCCTTTCTTTTTTTTCTTAATAAACATATCCCCCCCCCTCAGCCAGAGTACTTACTTCGCGGTGCGCCCTTGCTTCCCCCGGGAAAATGGAAACTCTCCGCCTCTGGTTGACAACATGAAGATTACATGGATTGTGGTACAGTTAATATTCACACAGTACAGTAACTCTGAAACACCAAATGTACTGGGAATGCAAAGTGGATGAAAAGCATGGACAGTCAACCTATGGACCTACGTTATGGTGTCAAATCTGGTAGTGACAGTGGCATTCTCCTGTGGATGACGTCATGTGAATGAGCCCTATAATGTTACATCATTGTCATTCTTCCGCCAACAGAGATTGCCAAGTGTATTTGGCGAGGTTTGTGCAAACATATGGAGTATTTTGCATTAGCAGAGCCTGTACAAAGACATAAAAGCATACTCTATGCATGGCCAAAGTACCGTGCAAACCTTCATAATTTTTCCAACAAGGTGTATTGTGCTCAGCAAGGCTCCTGCTTTTTGGAAAGTCACACATTCATGAGATTCAGCCATGGTTCGGGAGCAGTAGTTTTGAGTGTCACGACATAATCGAGTAACTGACGTAAAAGCATGTGGATTACCACAAGTATTGTGCAAGATAATCGACAGTGCACCTTTCCGCATATGTACGGCAGCAGTGGTGTAACCAGAGTGGGGGATCAGGGGTTCAATGCCCTCCCAAAATTGTATCTTTTGGAGTGCATTTGGGAGGGAAACAAAGGTGAAATCCTTCTCCCCTGTGTAAAGTACCCATAGAACTCCTCCCAAAATAGTTTTTGGCTATGCCACTGTACGGCAGTGTGGCTCATTCAAGTGCATTCAGAACAGTTTCTGTAGTCTGCTATATCAGAAACCAACACACTGCTCTCTTGAAATGCCATTGTGCTGTGCCATTGTGCAGCACTGGGCAGTGTATGTCTGAAATGGTTTGTCTGTCCTGAATAAGAAAGGGGTTGCAACACTTTGTCTGTGGTAATCCAGGATAAATGAAAAAGGCCATTATTTGCATCGATGTGAATCAGCATTCCAAATTTTCCAGAGAATAGGGTAACAGACATGCAGAAAACTGGTGCCATGGACACTGAAACTCATACGGCTCTGATGTCACGGTAGACATCTCTGCCAGTGAGGGAGTGCAAGAGAGATCACGTACTTACGACTACCAACGGGAATGGCCGGAGCTCTGATGTCAGAGCTTGACAATAAGTGTGTTTAAGGGTGCATATCTTGCAAAGTACAACACATAGCAAACTAATTTTTGCCGAAATACTCTAGCGGGCAATAGAATGTGCGCGTGATGTAATAAACCGCATTTATGAAGATGTCACGACCCCTTTAATGGGGCTGGGACAATTTATCGTAAGTAACTCCAATAAATGTGAAAAACAATTATTTGTGCCTATGTTTTCATTGCTTTATAGCAGATGATCCTAAAAAGACGTCTTTATTGACCATTATACAGAAAAGTATCCATTGTCATCTGTTTCATTCTAATACACGCATCCAGTTCTTGAGAACCTTTGCTAATGGCATTAACTTGCGAAATATTGTTCTGTTGCTCGAAAAATACTAGCGCTGTTCTCAGTGCCGCCTGCGCATTTTCTACCGTCACAGCTGGTGCATCCCCGCTTTCATCATCAGATTCTTCTTGAACACTATTGAGAGCGACGACACTGACGATGTAGTCATCTGTGATTGCAGCGCAGGGGCCATCGTTGTGGACCTTCTCAGTCTGAAATGACCAGACTGCTCATTCGATCACTTTTGTGTGCAAAGTCGGGAAGGGAGAAAATTCTTCCTAGCAAACACCCTTTTTGTGTCAGAAAAAGGAGGGCAAGCAAGGGTTCTCGACCTCGCTTGACTAGGTGTGGGCAAAGTGTCCTTCCTAGACAATGACCGGATAACTGAAGCCGGTTGTTGGGTGTTAGTCACTTCTGTTCCCTCAAATTCTCGTCCGAGTCCAGAAGCTGAAGTCCGGATAAATGAGGGCGAAATACATAAGGAGTAATCCGTCCCCATGCTTTTTTGTCCGGATAGCGCAGGATCCGGATAAATGAAGTCCGGATAAACGCAGGTCGACTGTATCTACAAGATTTGTGAGATGATAGCTATTACTGTTGACAGTGGTACGACACACCTGACTGAACAAAGTATCAGCTGGCATTAATCCTCCCAGTGGCCAGACTGCAGGCGATGCAGGAGCTCTGTTCGAAACGTCCAAGTCACGTCCGTCTATGTTATGGCACGGAAAGCTTTTTTTTTTATTAGGTGACTATGTGCAGTGGCAGCGGCATATTCTTGGGTGAGTTCAGCAGTGTATTAGTTTTCAAAAAACAGACTCAGATACACAATATATGATGCCATTCTGCAAAATAGTGCTTGCAGTGACGAAAGCTACCATCCCCACCTACAGTGACGACGTTGATCAAATTGATAAATGGATATCACAGTCATGAGTTCAAGCCAGGGAATGATAATTTTGGTACCATTATGCATCTACTTTAGATTTAGTGACTTTCAATTACTATAAAACCAAGTTTGGCTTCTTTAGCTCGAGGAAAGGTGGCAGCACTGGTGAGGAGATGCGAGAGGTAACAAGTGCCTACGAGGGCCAATGGGAATAGGTGTAGCACTCGGTTCGTTCACGAGAGCTTAACTTGAACACTTGTGTGAGTGTTTATATCTTGCCAAGTGTGACACATAGATACATGGGTATTTCTGCTGGAAATTACTGGTAGAAATTGCACGTTCTTCAATCGCAGGCCGTGATGATTTATACTGGGATGTCGCCACGAGAATCTGAATCTTCTTCAGTGAATCCTCTGCATATTAGAGGTTTCGATTGTCGTCATTCTATTGTTTGCATGCCTTGCCCCTCCATGGAAGCTCTTTGCCCTCCCCCGGAAAAAAATTGTTGGAATGCGCATGTGTAGAAAATGTGTTCCTCCTGAATATCCTCTGGCTTGCAGTACAATGTGTGCATCATGTAATGCACCATATCTATCAGTGTCACATTCCCTTTAAAGGGACGGTCTCGTACAGCTAGGACGATTCCGAAACTTAGCCAAAACTATCTTCACGAGTACTGTACACATACAACCGTCAGAGTTTCATTTGGAATAACGAAGTGGTATTCGAGGAATTTATGGAAACTTACCATAATAGACGACGAAACCTGCACTTCACTCCTGTGCAACGTCACGCACGACATCGGTCTGCGGGTAAGCCGCCCATTGGCTGAGCGAAGAAAAAAGCAGCAGTTTGCAGTTGTTGCTGTTGCCATAGCAGTTGCAACTTGCAGAAGGATCTTAGGTTGAGCTATCCCCATAAGCTCCCCTTTACTCTCAAGAAGGGGACGCTCAGACGTATATCTCTGCGAGTGGAGAATGCATCCCTAGCACTGACTGTGGTGTTTCCGAGAATGTGGCTTATAATCGGATGTCTGGAAGCTAAGTCACGTGTTTTCTTTCCACGAGTATTTCATGTGGTTTCTGAATAGACACGCACTCCTTTCACGTGTACGTCGTCAGCGACACTTCATTTCCAAGCATGATCACTGTGCAACAGGGAATGTAATGGAAGCACGCATAATATATTTTTGGTCGGAGCTGTAATGCGACCGCGTGCGCCGATGACGGACGACTTCAGATTTGTGATTGTGGGTGGGGTTGTTCTGCGACTTTTAACTTGTCTCTAAGGATCGACAAAGTTGTTCTAAACTAGCAAGTGAGACACTTGTTAGAATTGTGTCTTCCGCCTGAGATCTGAAAGAAAATGTACGAGAGCTCCTGTGGTCCCCAATCATTTCTGAAAGTCATCTGCTCATGCCGGTGCACTAGCACGCGCAAACGCAGACGTTTTCTGCATCGAATCAAGCACTTTCCCGCACGGTCACGTAGCTATTCTTATTGTTGCCGACACAGATCGCAGCATGCATTCTTTACCAAATTAATTAGCTTTTTAATAACCATGACTCGCTTTATTGGGTAAATTTTCAGCGTTCCATTTTCAGCAAAGGGCAGTCCAATGGTACAATTCATGAGAGGGGCAGGGTATACGAGAAGGAATAGCGTGAGAACCGATAAGGATGTACAGGATGCAGACACCTGTGTCATAAAAGCAGCAGATGAGTAGCGTGGCATTGTTTGTGTCTGGAATAACTTTATACCTTCATTCGCAGGCCAGCCAACTGGAGGATGCCTTGCACAAAACGTGGGTGGTCAGCGGCCAGAGCCCAGAGCAGAGGCAACTCATAAGCAAACATCCTGGGGACAAGCCACTGCGCATTGAGGGTCCCTTCACGATCTATCTCCGTGAGGCACCAATCTCATATTTCGTCCTCCGGGCGCCTCCCCAGCCATCTGAAATACTTGAAGTCAATGCCGATGGTATGCACATCTTCTTCTCATGAACTTATTAGTAGTCGCATGAAAATTACTCGCGGTTGTTGTTGTTAAGGGAAATTTTATTATGAACGAAATACACAAGCGGTCCTCAGCACACAGTAATTTGATGGCTACACTAAAGGACTACCGGCACGCAAAACACAGGCAATACATACACACTATGCAACTATATAACTACTATCCAACTATGCACACTATATACATCTAAATTTCATCAGTTATATAGTCTGTAGGCTATACCTAGGGCCAGAAGTTTTTGGGAAATTGATTTTCTAAAATTCGGGGTGTAAAAATCGGGTGTTAAAGTTGGATGCAGTAATTCATGTAAATTCGGGTTTAGAAACGATGCTGATTTATGCTCGTGAGCAACATTCGGGTTTTTTCAGGTTTTATTAAGCAGCAAGATAAAGTACCATAAAGGTAAATGCCACAACCATGATGTATTGACTAAAGAATATACAAGTTGTGAAAGAGGTAGAACAGTCACTATTGATAACGCGACATGCTAAACTTTGAGGAGCAAACTTTCTGGATAACCTGGTGCTTCTACTCGATGTCTTTGTTGACGTACAACATCATGCACATTCGCAATGTGTCCTCGTTCATAGATGACCGGTCAGGCCGTTGGACATATCGCAAACAACTGAAAGTGCGCTCGACATCACAACTTCCGCTGGGCACACAAAGCAGGTCAAGTGCAGCTGCCCTTAAGTTCGGATACTTGTGGTTTTCTGCCCAGTAATTCATGATGCTGAGGTCCTGATTTTTAGGTACATCATCCTTGAGATACTCCTGGAACTGTCTTTCAATGTTCTCATCATTAGTTACCATAGAAAACAAATTCTTGTATGACTCAGTCTTGACTGATAGTGTTCTTTTGGAAAGGGTCTAAGACCACAGCTTGCCTCCACATCTCCATCTGTGTTAGTTGCTGCCTTTCAAGTCCTCTTAGATTTCTTGCACATGTTGAAGACCACTTATCACTCAGTGCAGTGCAAAATTTTGTCATGCTGTCCTTCAGCTCTAGTGCATACACTGTGGGCAGCATAGATAGAACTGTCTTTTGTGGTCCTTCTAAAGGGCAAGAAGCGTTCTCCCGTATGGACTCCATTACAACAGACAGCTGTGTGTGTGCAAGATGGTAGTACTCTGGAAGCAAAATTCTTCCGCTTTCGAGCTTCTCTTGAATGGGCACAAGCCTTCCAAGAACTCCTTCAATTGAAATTGCTTTTGCATATATCAGTCCCTTTCTGTCACCCAGAAGCTCTCTTAGGTTGGACACCTTTGCACTTCCCTCTTCTCTTTCCACTGGCTCAGTGAGGCAGTCCCACATTTCAGTAACAACACACAGGCATCGGTAAAAGCTATACCACCGCACAGGTACAACAGCTGGGGGCTTCAGAATAGCTGTGTGTGGCAGACCATTTGCTGCACAGATTTCAATGTACACCTGATATAGGTGGTTGGCATACTTAAAAAGCGCACCAAACTTTATCACGGCGGCGCGAACGTCAGCTACAGCTTGACAGCACAGTGCCTTGTCTACCGCAACGTGGATAAGGTGCGGCAGGTCCTTCACATGGATTGTGTTCACGGCTTCTCCTTCGCGAATTTCACGCACCATCTTCTGCATGTATTCTGCGGAGTCACTCGCGACAGCGATAACGTCGTTCCAACTTTTTCCATACTCTGTTAGCACGGAAGTAAGAGTAGTGCCAACAGTCAGGCTGTTACAAGCTCTTAAGTGAGACACGTCCACAAGATGGATCACCTTATCTTTCCTGTCCGCATCATAATAGCAAAAGAGTGTGTTCAGGGTAGGGACACCCAGCACATCTGGTGATTCATCCACAATGATGCTGATATTCACCTTTTCAACTTTCCGCGTCAACAAACGCTTGTGGCTGCGAAAGACCTCACCTAGGTGTTTCTCCCTCCGTTGCTTTGCTGATGGCATGGTTTTTGTAGCAGGGCAGTACTGCCTGATGACACGTCCGAGCTCACTGTCGGCATGTTCGAGACTAATGCCCGAGAAACAAAACGCTCGCACGAAGTCATGTATTGCACCCTCTGCCACCTTCTCTTTGTCCCTCTGACGCACGGTGATGTCAAAGATTGTCGGTTGACTTGCTTTTTCAGCTTCCGCCTTTAAACTGTTTTCTTTCATTTTGGCGTGTCGCTGTGACGACAAGTGCTCCCTGATTCTGTCATACGGTTTCTTCGATGGGTCAGGTGAGATTTCAAGGCAGCAGTACCGGCAAACCAAGGTACACTCTGGGGTTGAAGATCCACATGGGCTGTCCAAGTGCGGTTTCTTGCGCACTTCCAGGTCAGGGTTTTCCCTGGCCCAGTCATGCGCTGTTTTCTTGCGTCTAACCATGTGCGACTCGTGCGATCCTCACACGCTGTCCGTGACAATGTTCGTGGGTTCGTGGCGTTGCCCGGCATCTCACTTCCAAAGTGTTCCGAAACTGCCGAAACCATCTAAAACGCTTTGGATTGGCTTGGCTCGGCAGGTCTCGGTCTCGGCGCGTAAAAATCCAACATGGCAGCTTTCCGCGTAGCGGTGATCGAGCGCAGTTTGAACGCTCGTTTCGTTTCCACAGGTAGAAATCGGGTTTTCCCGAATTCTTCTTATGTTGCCCCGGGGGGTAAATACCGGGTTTAACCCGAAGAGACCGTCAGTGCGTTCGGGGGGTACATTCGGGGGGAAATAGGGTTAAACCCGAAAACTTCTGGCCCTAGCTATACCATGTCACAGTTTGAAAGTACAAAGAGAAAATTAAACGACGTACACTATGTACAGTCAAGGTGGGGCTCCCACGATGGATACGTGGCCGTCCTGTGCACAAACTGTGCTCCCCATAGCCTGTCGAAACGATCACTTCCGAGCACGAGTAGTTCCCGTTGCAGGAAGTTCGTCATATTCACGCGCAAGCGTCGCAGCAACAAGAACAATGGGGCGCGATTCCGACGTTGTGCCACTGCCTTACAGCGCACTGTCAACAATATGTCGGCGCCACAAGCAGTCACGAGAATACTAAGGCGGTGAGACGGACAGCGACAGTGGAATGACACAGGGCAAACGACATTTGTGTGACGGCGAACAAGACGCCAAAAGATCCTCGCCGTGTGGCATTCGTAGAGCACATGACTGTTCGTCTCGACGTGTGCACAATATGGACAAGTGTTTGTCGACACCAAGTTCCACAAGAGGAGATGGTCGCGTGTGAGCAGGATGTCCCAGGCAAACCACCACATCACATCATGCAGGGGTCCAGGGAGCCACGAGCCGACCAACACCGACCATGACATGCTTCTTGGGCGTCGCCCGCTATCAGACCCATTGTTGTCCACTTCATGGCAAACCACTGCTTCCGACAGCACGCTAGGAGAAGAAGCCAGCAAATGACTTGGTAGAACAGAGGACAGCTTGTGGTGATAGGAGTGCACGGCTGCATGAAACTGTGGAGGTGACGCAGCCGATGGAGCCACTGGGTCATAGCCATGCGCAACAAGGTTCCGTGCGAGGCGGCCCATGCAGTAGAGCAACAAAACTTGAGTTGGCGACGGCTCGCTATTTAGAACACGAAGCACAGTTCTCATAACGATTCCTCTGTTCATAAGGCCAATGTCAGGAAGTGACACTCCTCCACGCGAAGCAGGGAGAGACAGCAAGATCGGTGCAATTGGCCTGCGACGCTTCCTCCAGAAAAACGAGAGCATCGCGGAGTGTAGCCTCGCTATTATCTGGTGTGGTGCGATTAACAAGTGGCTCAGGTGCCATACTCGCCCACAGAAAACAGTTCGCACTATGTAGGCGCACTCAAGGTACGAGAGTTCGAAGGGTTCCGCGGCTTGACACTTAGACTGGAACTCCTGCAGAGCCTGAAGCCAGTTGTTGTGCATGGGGCCGTTTCAGTCGAATAAAACGCCAAGAATCTTGAGAGATGTGGCACTACGCAGGGGCAGGCTTACATTAGAAGCACTGCCGCCAAGCTGCATTAATTTTGTTTTATCACGATTCAACATGCCACCGGACAGTGCAGCATACTCATCATACATGTGTAGAGCCTCTGCCACTGACGCTATGTCACTGAGAAGCACGGTAACGTCATCTGCGTAGGCCATTACTTTCCAAGCGCCGGCCGCTGGAAGGGTAAACCACGAACGTGAACGTTGGTGTCAATGTTCCACGATAGTGGGTCGATCGCCAAGACGAACAAGATTGGGGATAGAGGGCACCCCTGTCGGACACCCCTGGCTACTGGGAACTGACGAGAAAACCTTTGCAGGAGATAGAGACAGCTGCGATGGTTGCTATACGGGCGTCCGATGATGCTGAGTATCCCATCCAGAAACCCATACGCCCGAAGTACAAAAATGAGGTAAAAATGAGCGACCCTGTCAAACGCTTTTGCTTGGTCCAGTGATAACAGGTATCCACCTGGATGAGTAGATGACACAAAGCGGAGGATATCCTGTAGGCCTGACAACGTGTCGTACATGCTTCTACCTGGTACACTGGACGACTGCGAGGGATGAATGACTGACGGGAGCACGTTCTGGATCTTTTGGCCCAAAGCAGACGTCAGGATTTTGCAGTCGGCGTTCAGAAGGGTGATTGGGCGCCAGTTTTCTGGTTCCGCAGGATCCCCGTTCTTCTTGAGAAGCAGCACGATATGTCCCAGGCCAAACGATTCGGGGAAAGCATTGCCGCTTATACATGCTTGCAAAACTTGAAAGAAGAAACGACGAATGACAGGCCAGAATGTCGCGTAAAATTCGGGAGGAAGACCATCTGGGCTGGGACTAGTGCCGGAAGCCGCTCTGCACACAGCGCAGTCAAGCTCACGTATTCTTAACGGCCTGTCGAGGAATGCTTGATCGCTCTCAGACAGAACCGGTAATTCAGTGAAAAAGTCACTTCCATGGCACTGTTGACTGGAGTACATGCGTAAAGCCTGCGAAAGAAGTTCTCAAATCCGCTGACGACCTCATTTGGATCTTCTGTAGTAGAGGAATTAGGGAGACGGAAAGAGTGGGGTGGGGTTGAGAGTTCTGGTTATGATGCACAGAGTGCAGGAAACTTGCAACACCATGGCCTGCAACTGACTGATCTCGGGTGTACTCTTTTCGAGCAGCACCGGGCGGCAAGTGAAGAAGTCTGCGGTGCCGCTCTTGGAGCGTTTCAAGGTACTCTTGCATAAGCGGTGTTAGCGGAGCGCCTCGTAGTGCAATTCGTATTTCCGCCGCAAGCCGATTAAGCAAGGAGCTCCGTTCACGGGCACACTTACGGCCCAAGTTCTGGAAAAGGGATCGAGCCCAATCCTCGAAGTTTTCCCACTGTTCCGGCGATGGAGAATGACCATTGAGGTATTCTGCTATTTTAGTCCTGGCCTCAATGTCATCATCATAGAGCAGTGAGGTATCTAGCTTCCATCGCGTAGCCTGGCCAGACAGAAACTGGCCGACGTCCAAGGTGAGCAAGACTGCGCAGTGATCGCTCACATGGACGGCAAGCTGATCAGTGGTGACGACTCTGCATGCCGAGAGTTGTGATGAGAGGTTCGCAGGAGGATAAAAACGGTCAAGCCGGCTGGATGAATCCGCACGCGACCAGGTAGCACAGTACATCTCTCTATCAGAATCTCTATCAGAGTCCAACACACAATGAAAGTCACCACTGAGTACTACATTGGATTGCAGCATAAGGCTTCTCATCAGGTTAGTGAAAAATGCGTTGGTCTCGCTGGCTCTTGCCGGAGCATAGACGTTAACAAGCCGAAGTTTCCTTTGCCCAACGAAGAAGTCGAAGCACACCACACGTCCGTCGGAGTCATAGCGTGCAAAACTGTGTCGTAGCAAAGCACGGTTCAGTACAACAACTCCTACACCACCCTGACGAGTGGAGCCGAAGCTAAAATATCCTCGAACATTGTGTGTCTCTGAAAATCTTGCGACGTCCGCGTAGCGAGTGAAATGAGTCTCTTGCCGCAAAAGTACGTCGCAGCTAAAACTCCGTGCGAGGCGGACCACTTCCAGTTGCTTAGCAGGTGAATGGAAGCCTTGCACGTTGAGTGTCATTATATGTAAAGCCATTATCGAGAGAAGAAGTGCCGTAGTACGTGGGTTCACAGCCATTTGTGGTCCATCGGGTGAGAGACGTCTTGTGTACCAGAAGCAATTCTTCTGGGCTTTTTTCGAGAAGGGCTCCTCCTGCCATGTGGACGGTCGCTGTCACCAGACGATGTCTGGTGGGCATGCTTTCCGATATCCTCGAGACCGGTGTCACTGGACTCTGAACCATGAAGAGAGTACAGTTTAATTACTATGATTCACTGCCTTATAATTACCATGCTGACTCATAATTATACACTTTCTTTACTTTGAAACTAAGTTTGATAGAGGGGTACATTAACTATGCAACAGAGAATTGGATCTCTATGCTCAGTGTATACACAACTGGCTTTATGTGCTGAAGTTGACAGAGTTGGCATTTCCGGAACCATGTGCATTAAATGTGCGTTATAAGAAAGGAACCAGCATTTGGCCACACAAGTTGAGCTTGCAATGAGCTTTAAACTTTTCAACAAGTTTCGCTACATCTTTTTGGTGCCCCTCACTGTTAACCCAAAATATGGCGTAAGTGCGTCTTCCTTCTCTACTAGTGATCAAGAGTGTTGTGCCTTGCATTTCCTTTACTTGAGCTTTCAAATGCATGGCTATCAAGAAGAGTTCAAAGTTCTTGCAAAAATCTTCTCACTTTATTTCTTTGGGAGAGGTTGTCGTTGACCGAAATATGACAGGGAAAGCACAATTCCTCCTGCCTTCATGACGGAATGTTCATTTCACTAGAAAAGTTGCTAAACGTATCAGGAAATCACCACACAATTCAAAATCATGCCGACGCCCAGGTGGCCCCTTATCAGACCAAACTTAGACTGGCTCCAAGGTCATCTACTGCCTAGTCACCACACGAGCTTTGCTTTGCTTAACAAATCGTGTTATGATATAGGATATACTCATATACCGTCAAATGAACGCGTTTGGCCACCATGGTGGTGGTCACTTTCTCAGCGCAGCTACCAAGATTATCTAGCATTTGCTCGAAAATGAAGCCTTGAATGGGTGTTTTGAAATCTGGTCATATCCGTACCCTTCTTTTATCCTGAAGACACTTTGTCATTGTCACATTTTCTTTTATGAAAGCTATGGTTGTCGCATTGAAAAATAGCGCAGTTTCTTATCTTTCAACGCCAGTAGCACGAAAAATGACCACCAGTGGGAGCAGCTTACAAGCACAGCATGTCACAATGTGACTTATGTGAAAACTCCTATGTAGTGACTGTAGTATTGCCTGATGGCATTTCTTCTTGCATGTCTTACAGAAGCTCCTCATGAGAAAGCTCAAATTGTGTACATGTGTTCCCACCTGCATCGGTATGTTCAGTGTTCACTTTCTGTTCAGAATACAGTGAACCCTCGATTTATGAACACTCTTCGTTTCTTGAAAAATTGTTCATAATTCGAGGGATTCATAAGTCGAGGTGTAAGCTGCACGGAAGAGAAAGGGGCTGAAACGCGACAGGAAATGCACTAGGATTATGTTTATTTTTTAAAAAATACTCCGTAATTGTGCTCTGCACCATACGTCACGTTCGCCTGGTCCTTGAAGTACCGTATCACACTGTGGATGTGATTCCACGCTGAGTGAGCTGTCACAGCTCTGAAGAGTCCTTCTGGTTATCTTCACTATCACTATGATCACTCTTGGCATCATCACTTCATGCTCTAAACTGCTCTAAACCACCATCATCAAGCAGTTCACATACATGTGTTCACTGTCAGCACCGTCACTTCCAGTAATTATTGTGGCCATGGGACACTACATGGGTGCTTTACCTTCTTTCTTTGTTCGTGAGTCTTTATTGACGTGATCCCAGTACTTCACCATTCATAGATCGAGGTCAGAACACATGTGTTTTTGCGGTTCGTTCCCTGACAATCCATTCACAGTTCGGATATCGAGGGTCCATAAACCGAGGGAGAAATACATGAAAAGAATTTGGTTCCTTGTGACGCCATTCACAAACTGAGGGAATTCGTAAATTGAGGGTTCATAAAACGAGGGTTGACTGTATTTAATAAACAGTTCAAAACAGTTCTGTCTGACCTTATCGGCAGGGCAGTTAGTGACTTTGCTATTGATAGTGCATATTAAGCGTATTAAGTGAGTGAAAATTCCCAGAAAGTGTACCTTCCAAGCATCATGGCAAATCCACAGGGTATCGTCACTGAATATTGCATGCAATATAAAGAGTTGTAGCTGTTGCGCTGCATTAATATTTGGTAATTATTTCTGTAATGATCCTTTCTGTAGCCATAGTGTGCAGACAACCAGTTCCAAGCCTAGAGATATTACCTTCAAGAAACCATGTGGGTCCTTGAAAAATTTTCAAATTATCTGTACGGACCCAATTTTCATAAGCTGAAGGTCAAGGTAGACCGGAATGAATATGAAGTGATTTTGCCTTTGATAGTCGTGCAGGATTAAGCCAATTCGGTGTCTGCTGTAATAGGAAGAGATGGGATTGGGAGACTTCAATTAGACTGGAGGAATGTGTGAAGCCTGTCGACAGAATGATCGGCAGAACAAAGAGTGGAAACTGCACTGTGAGTACTGTGGGATAGTCAGGGGCGTACCAAGTGTGGTGAAAGACCTCGAAGCCTGTGTCCTTATTAAGGCAGGCACTCAACCAGTATTTGTGAAGGCATGGCTGATACCTTCTGGTATGAAAGATCAAGTTACAAAGGGGGTGGAAAACTACATGGAATATCAAAGAGTAGATGTTTGGCAGATTTAGAAGAATGGAGCACCTGGAATGGGACTACCATATTTTCTGGTGTATAACATGCACCCCTTAAAATGAGCAAAAATTTAAAAAGTTTACTATATAACACACACGTGCACCAGAGTCATACAGTTTTTACTCTTGAGCAGGAACTCCCCTCTGTATCGCCCTCATTTCATATAGCAACAGAAGCATGTACGCTAAGTACAAGTATTGTTTGTTACCTGTTAGTATTAATACATTATATGTATACAATGTATACATTATATGTATACAATGTATACAATGTATTTATATTATAATTATTTTCTTATTACAGTGGAACCTCGTTAGCGCGTACCTGGCGGGGACGCGGGAAATGTACGTGCAAAGCGGTACTACGTCATAACCGAAAATTACTAATTATAAGAGATGAACTGATGTTCTGAGGCTGGAACAACATAGAAGGGACAGATACTACTTCTAAACCGGAACTACGGCTTATGCGGGTACGCGCTAACGAGGTTCCACTGTATCATAATTTATTTAGTTGTAGTCATTTAGTCATTTGTGCACAAACCTCACATCACAATAATGTGCCATAGCACAAGACGGGCTCATTTATTTTTGTCTATAAGTCACATGGTAGAACTTGTAACTTCTGTATGTATTTATTTCTATATCTGTTAGAAAGAATAAAGGGATTATTTTTGCTGCAATCCATTCTCTTTGCAGCACATGAAACATCTGGTTTGAACTGGTTTCGAACCGTTATTATATTACTCCAAAGATCAGCCGGAACTGAACCGTTTTCCTTCAACCAAATGAAAACCAGAATGAAAATCCCTTCGGTTCGACACCCTTGCAGTGCCTCTTTGTGACGGTTCTTTCAATGTAGAACGTGCACATTGTACACTGGAAAATACGGTATGTGGAATAACAGGGTCACCTCTCATCCTGTTCTGGAGGCCAATCACTATCCTTTACCAGTACTAAAGACTGGTAGTCAATTATGGCTGGTGAAAAGTATATCTCTGTGTTCCAGACATCTCAAGAGTACCAGCACGTTCTGCTTGATGAAAGAAGCAAACTGGTGTTGTCGGTGAACGCACGTCTGTGACTGCTCCAATTTTAGAGGCTCCCATTTGTCATTTCCAGCACTCGTGCTGTTTTTCAGCCACTCAGAGACACAATTTTAAAACGAATTACTGAACTTGGATGCAGTACTGGTGATGTGATTGACACTGACAAAAATATGGTCAAGTGTCAAAGAACAGTGGAAGGGATCTTGTATTAACTGACACAGTACAACATCACGCTGAAAGAACGGGAACGTAAAGGTGACAACAGAGGCATTCTTCCCTACTGATACAGAACAGCCATTGTGCACGTTACGCAGCCGTGCAATGCTACAGAACCACAACACTTCCTAAGTCTGCTTAACTTTTGTGGAAAGCACATCAGGGACTTTGCTACAGTGGTCGCACAGATGTATGGCTTGCCCAAGAGAGGCAGGCACTGGGCACAGACGGAATGATGTTCAAAGGCAGTTGCAGAAGCCAAGCAGTGTCTCGTTGATAGTCGGGTTCCAACTTACTGCAATGTTCGGGTACCAATTGGACTCTTCGGCATACAACCTGGGGACTGTCATTTTCCATGTTGTGCCTGGCTGGGATGGAAAAATTCCTTGCTTTCACTTCTTGAACTCTAAGCACTTGAGCACAGCTATGCTCAAGGTAAAAAAGAAATTCAGTGATTATTTTTGTTATAAAGCATTATCACAGGTACCTTTACTGAAGGAAATAAACATTGCATGCTAATCACAGTCCACTGCTTCGGATTTTGACATCAGACAAACCAATTCCTTCTCTCGCAGCAGCAAGGCCATAACCATGCATAATGCTAAAAATACATAATGCTAAAATAAATGCATAATGCTGGGCCATAAGCATGCAGCGTATCAGCATACTCTGCAGTACAGAAATGAGATAAACATGGAAGTGGTAGACACACTTTCAGACTTGCCACTTCCTGCATGGCGTAACGACAACATCAAGGAAAGCTTAGCATCTTTAAAGTCAACACCACTCACTGCCAGCAAGGTGATCAAGTGAAACACAAAGGGACCCCATTCTTAATGCACTTCTACAGCCCACCATCTGATTATCCGGCACAGAGGAACGATAACTTTTTGGTATTTCTTGGGCATCGGTATGAACTGTTACATGAGCAAGGTTGTCTCACTTGGGGCCAAGCAGTTTTCATTCTAGACATACCATGACTTGACGTTGCTTCATGAACAGCACCCAAGAAAGCAAGGAACGAAGCCAGCTGGGCGTCTCTTTTGTCTGGTGGCTGTCAATCGACAAAGATAAGGCAGCCATTCGTCAGTGCTATGTTTGTCAGCCACCATGGCGTAATCTTCTTGGTACCAGTAGACTCTTATTTAGAACTGATCAAAGTAAAATTCAGTAAGTCCAGGGAATGAAGCACGCTTTGGAATAAAACTTTATTATTCACAAACTTTCGTGCAGATGCTGCACTTCATCAGGTGAAGACATAAGGGGGGGGGGGGTGAAAATGATGTGTGGCATTTCCTGTATTCTTGGTGACACAGAGGGTGGGTAATAAATGCTGTGTTTGGGGTCCTGTCAATTGTGCCGTTGCACATTGGAGGTGGGCCAGATAAGTAACATAAAGCGGGTAACAAGATAGGTGTGAGGCTATAGTAGCCCGGTTCTGCTGTACGTTATTTGTGTCTCACACCTGATGAAGTGCAGGATCCGCACGAAAGCTTGTGAATATTAAAATTTAATTCCAAAGAGTGGTCCATTCCCTGGACTTATTGTGTTATTGTTCCTACTTTAAAAGCGATAAAACCCCCATGCCGGGAAACAAGTCGAAGGACGACACAGCACACAGCACAGACTGACGAACAAGGATTTATTATTGTCAAACCTGCTTCTTAAATATCCTGAGCCAGCAACGCCCTCTTCCGCAAGGTTCCCTATCACACCGTCAACCTGCCAAGTGCCCTTATCTATCACAAAGCACATCAAAGCACAAGACTTGTCATGCGTCCATCCTGTTACAACTTTCCAGAAACTCCTCGACTGAAGCAGTTAACAGCACTGAAAGCACCCTCACACACCTGGTCCCCGCATTTTTTATCCGTAAAGCTTCATGATATAATAAAGCACCGTCCTTATTACTCTTATATAAAATTTTTAAACATTTTCAATTTTTTTTAATATAAGAGTAATAAGGGCGGTGCTTTATCATATCGTGAAGCTATACGGATAAAAAATGCGGGGACCAGGTGCATGAGTGCGCCTTCAGTGCTGTTAACTGCTCCAGTCGAGGAGTTTCTGGAAGGTTGTAACAGGAGGGATGCATGATAAGTCTTGTGCTTTGATATAGATAAAGGCACCAGGCAGGTTGGGGGTGTGATAGGGAACCTCGCTGAAGAGGGCGTAGCTGGCTCAGGATATTTAAGAAGCAGGTTTGACAATAATAAATCCTTGTTCGTCAGCCTGTGCTGTGTGTTGTGTCGTCCTTTGACTTGTTTCCCGGCACGGGGGTTTTATCGCTTTTAAAGTATGAAATACTGAACAGCCCAATTTTTAACCATTTTCGATGTTCCTACTACTGTGTGTGTTCCTACTATTATGCTCCCACTACTACCAGACTGGACTGTGTATTTTTTCCTTCATCACCAAAGTAAAATTCCTAAGCACCGCCACAACAAAGCCAGCCGACATCCCGACAGCTATTTTTGCTGCGTAGGGGTATCCAAATGAGTTTGTTAACAGTAATGGACATTGACTCACTGCACAGGGGTTTGCCAACTTTGTGCACTACTATGAAATCCCCCACACATGTGTACCACTGTACCATGCAGTCCAAAATTGAGCAGCAGAGCGGGTGGTTCAAGCTACAGCTACAGTAGACTCTTGTTAGCTCATGGGGACCAAGGATATTTGGTTGAATTATAAAAGTTTTGAATTATCAGGCTCTCATCCAAATACATGTGGAATGACAGAATATGGTTTAGTATAGCAGTAATTATATACAGTCATGTTTTCCGAGACAGCAAGTACGGGGAACAGTCTTCCAGGACCTAGGTCATTCTGATTCGCTTATCCGGAAAAGTCCTTTTTCCCTGGCATATTCTGTGTTCACATTATTCCAGAAAAGGGGCACATCTCACCGGGGCATCCTGTACTGTTTGAATGCCATTTCTTCAGAGGTCACTCCCTTTTCGTGTGTGCAGGCACACAGTAGAGATAGTAGACAATAAGTGGAAGAGCCTTGTATCCGCCAGGTGCATGTGAAATCAACGCGGGAACTTCAATGTCCAGGCCGTCAGAAAGGATCGCCTGCCTTTTGGCCCATGGCTCATCTGGGTGACACAGTGGGTGCCATGGCTGTGACCAGAACTCTGTCACACGCATGCCTACTAATTTTAAGCAGCTCACTTCGCATGAATTTTTGAAGTAACAATCTTTTCCTTGTATCCTTTTCTGGAGCTGTAAAGAGGTCTTCCAAATTTTTCGAGTTTTCCTCGGAAGTCTGCTTTGTTCGGTTATCCAGAAATTCGTGATCTGGACGAAAAGGAACAACTACCGAGGTGTCCGGATAATTGAGACATGACTGTATAAATAGGGTTCTTCATTATTGGGTTAAACCAGGTTTTTCGCAATATTTCCCTCCCAAACAAATTTTCAAGAAGTCGGGTTAAACCCGATACTACCCGAATATCTTCCGAATTTGAAAAATCATAAAATCTGAAAACTAAGAACCCTATTTATATACAGTGAACCCTGCGAACCCTACAGCGATATATCCATCCCTGAATTTCGCTATGCAAATGAGCCAAGAACTGGAAAACTGCGCATCATCAAGAATGCATGATCTATGCCAGTGGTGGCTTATCTAGGCCAGAAAGCTGTTTATCACGCCAGCAGTTCGCCACCTACTCCAATCTTCTCCATCGCTCCAGGTCACGTGCCCCTATGATGTGAAATGAGCGCTGTGTTCGCTGTGTTCCCGATCACTGAGGTTTTGGTTTCGACTCATTTGCATATCAAAATACAGGGATGGATATTTTAACGTGCGTGCGTGATTGATGATATGTCAGACATGGAATGGCTTTCCACGACAATAGTCTCATTCTGCTATTTCTCGTTTGCCTGAAATCCCCTAATTTCATCATCTAAATTACTGATCTACTCATCTACTCAATCAACTAAATTAGTCATCTTCACCAGTGTGCCATGGGAAAGCAGCCAAGAATAGCCAGTTTCCCTTTTATGTAGCGAATCCTGTGGTGTACACGGGCATCATATATTGAATGCTGGACTCTTTAATGGCGCTAATCCATAGCACACGTACAAAGCACTTCAAAGGACATGGTACTGACTGAGAGACTGCTGATCATCAAGGGAAACAGGATTACAGGAATAAACACACTGTGCGTACCTCTGCGGTACACTATGAAAAATATCCTGATTTTGGTGCACCTGAGTCTCAAACGTAGTGCAGAGAAGTACCCACAAAAGTAGCCAGCCATGTCGCCATTGCCTAAATATCGGCGTCATAACAGTAAAAAAGTAGCCAAATATGGCAACCCTGCTGCTTACTTGTAGTCAGCATACAAACTATGCCTAGCTGTTTTAAGACGATCAAGACCCTTTTTGTTGGCAACACAGCCAACAAAAAGGTGTGGATGACAAGAGATATTTTCTCGAATAGTATTCGTGTTTGCGGCGTTTGTGGCTGGGTTAGCTCAACATCGCAAGGGCTAACAAGCCATGACATGTCTTTGATGCAGTTAGTGCATGATGTGCTGCAAATGCATCAAGCCCCTTTTTCCGTGCAACTCCCTTTAGTTTGAACTAACGAGATTGCACTCTATTATAGCCAGGTGTGTACGCATGTCGCGTATTCATGGTCACTAAAGTTCTTTTCTGTTTCCCGGGTGGACGTGTCTGCCCATTCGTCAGAATACAATACTTATCGAGTCCCTCTATAAGTTTGTTGACTCCATCCACATCAAAGGGCATTTCTTCTTGTAGCTAATGTTGAACCGAACAGTGTTTTGTGTGCAGCGCAAATCCTTTTGTCTTTCCTTTTTGTTATAGTCTTTTGTCCTTTGGTATATTATCGCTTATATTTCTTTGTCACTATATTACACTTTGCGGTTGAGGAAACTAAATGGTCCTGGTAGAGGATGGTGAAGTGCGATCATTCGGACTGGACCAGAACAGATGGTTGGTTGTGTCTGACTCACTTGCTTGCCCTGGGACAATGCTAGCTCAGAGTTTTGTCCTTAAGACCCCAACAGCTAATGTATGTAATACTATTCACTGACATCTGCATTGAGAAAGATGGATCCTAAATATTCATTGATGAACTTTGCTTTTATGCTATCTATGGAACTGTGTGACCTTTGTGGGTCTAGGAATGGAGATATTAGGTCTCTTTGATTTGGCTGCACTCGCTGTACTTGTTCAAGCAGTGCAGCACTTTTCTATTTGTGTTTCCAGTGCTATGCACACCCTCTGCACTCTCCTTTTCCTTTTGTAAAAGTGTGCGCCTGGTTCTAGATGAGTTCACGACCATCCTGAACTTGCTGGGTAGGAGCCCACCATGAGAGAGCATGGAGTAGATGACACAGGTCCATGTCGGCAGTGTTTGGATCGTTGACAGTCCCTCTGTGCAGCAAGGGGGGATATTGCTACAGCAGCACAGCTTCCACGTTGGCAACGGCTGAATGAAAGAATGAGAATGCACGTTATATGCCTCTCCTGTCATTGTTTTTGCTACATTGCCCCCCCCCCCCCCCCTGGAGGCCCGGGGACGACTGGTGGTGACGTGACTACAGGGATGAACAATGGTCAAGAGACAGTGGCGGAGGGTGACATCGATGACGTGGATGCTGACGGGGTGAAGGATGATGGGAACGTAGATGAGGCACAGGGCAAGGAATGATGTTGAGCTACGATGTGGATGATGGGGCGATTTGAGACGCTGTGCGGTCTGCAAAAGGACAGTGTCCAGAGGGCTGAGCCGTCACAGTACGCTGCTGTCGCAGGTGTCAGTCAACGTTGGGGCTGGGAGCATCTGGTCACATCAGGTCATCTTGGGTCTGATGGGCCAGTCAGCAGGTCGAAGCTGGGATGTCGACGGCCACAGCAGCATGGCGGCAGCAGCAGTTCCGTCTAGGCGAGCCAGAACCCCCACCTAAATGAAATGTTGCGAGCAGCACAGTGTCACGATGGCAATGGTTTAATGGCGGGATGAGAATGTGCGTGATATGCCTCTCCCATCATCGTCGTTGCTACAATGTGACTGTGAGGTGGGGAGCGATAATGCGCCTATATTTTGAGACCAAGCCAAAAGAATGTTAAGAACTTTTGTCTAGTCGGGGGAGTGTTTTATGCTTGTATTTACTCAGCCAGTGCAGCGGAGGATTGGATGTAGGAGATGCACCAGCACAAGATGACGAGCCTTGGAGCAACCAAACCTAAATGTTTTTCATTGAAAAGTGTACAGTGATGAAGTGATACCTTCACGTAAAAAAAGATGAAGAACGTGTGTTAATAGTACCTGCGCACGCTATATTGTAGCAAGGAACACGATTGCAATCGTCAGTTACTAATGTGCAAGGAAGTAGAATGTACACGTCATCTAACTTGTTGTCGCTGTGAGACAGAAATGGGGAACAGAAACTAGTCAGAAGTTACTGTGTACAAAATGTAACTAAGTTACTAAAGAAGTTACTAGTTACAAAAATGAACTTGAAGCTGCTAATTTAACATGGAAAATCAACGAGTTACCTTCAAGTTGCTTGCTATCTAATATACACTTTTTAGTTCTGGACCTTTCTATAATTTATTTGAGTCTTAATGACACAATGGGTGGTGCGAGACATTTTCTAATACTCTCGCTGCATCAAAATATAACAACCGAAGCCTTTATGTGCTTCTGCAGGACTGCACTTGATAATTTTGATTTTGTAATAAAATGGGCAACTTGTGTTCATCAGCAGGAGCTACGCTGCATCTCTTGCATTGTCGAGCGTGCCTGCACAGGCAGTCGAGAATGATGATTAAAGTCATTCATTTGCTCTACTCAGTGGCATCGCTAGGGTACGTGTCACCCGATGCAGGAGCTGTTTGCGTCACTCCTTCTCCGTCAGTCTTGAAATATCACAACGGTTTCGTTTGTTTCTTGCCGTCTGGTTGACTTCTTTGGGTGTTTGTCGGTCTCATCGAGGAGAATGAGAATTTCTGTCCATGATCGCGGAGGACGGCATCCCGTTTCCGTTCTTGGCGTTCGGGTGGACAGGATTTCCGTACCAGGCGATTCACGATAAATAAACATGTTGCACTGCACTCAGAAAAAAAAAAGTGCCTCGGAGAGGCTCCTGATGTGGTTTTTGGCGTCATCGTGCCACAGAGAACAAGAGGAAGCGGCGCGTCACCCGGTGCGGACAGTTACGCCACTGGCTCTACTACTCCTTTGTGTCTTTCCTTATATATCTATGAAGAAGTACAATGTATGGGTTGAGGGAGTAAACGATATGCAGGCTTCTTTTGCTCAGATATCTATCAGTATCACCAAGGCTTGCCTACCAGACTCATGGTTCCCGCTGGTCCTTGAAACTGTCGAGTACACTGGAATTTGAAAATGATATTTTCACGATCTAGAAAACTGGAATTCTTCACAATCCTTACAGTCCCTTGGTTTTGTCTCTTTCTTGTTCTCATGGATCTGCGAGTGCAGATTCTACTTATCTAGAGCCAAAACTATAGTTTTAAAACCAAAAGAGTTAGCAATCTCTCTAATAGGAATCAGCAGCAAGTTAGTGGCACCATGTGCTATATTAATGAAATTTCCATTCTGCCCAATTATCACTAACATTCAGGAGTCATCAGTCACATTCCAGTGTATTCTCAAATGTGATTCATGTAGCTTATAGATATTTTTGTGAAATATTTAAGCTCTGATCACAGACAGTGTTTTATGTCACTGACAAGGTGGCAGCTGATCCTTAAAATGTCATTGGAAGACACAAATTTTCGTTTAAAAATTCAGTGGGAGACTGTGTCGAACTGAAATGTAGGCATTTGAAATGTGCTTTGTTATGCTCCCCTATTTACCTGACATAAGAGTTGTTTCTGTTGTTATTACAGATGTTTCAAATATCAAACTGGCCATGTTTGGTGAAGCGCGAGAGATGGAGACTCCGTCGACAGTTCACGAGCAAGATGATGGAATCATTCTTGGTTTGTGTGTGACTGGTACATCCAGTAGAGACTCTCTGCTCTCGTGGCTTCGATTTCTGCAAGAAGAAAATCCCAGGCTCAAGGAGATTCCGGTTGTGTTCACACTACGTGCACCCAGCGAACAGCTTGTCCCACTTAGCAGCCCTAATTGATGCCCTTTGCTTGAAAGTTCTTGAAATAGGCCCACACTTAGGTAGTAGGTTCTCTACAGTTCTTTTTTATGGAGTGCAGAGAAAGCGAAATAAATTGTTTTTGTTTTTACTTCTACAGGGCATGTCAGTTCCATTGAAATATGTATCACATCACTCTTTCTGAGAATACCATTGTGAGCGCATGTACCTTGCACTGATAATTGATATCAGACCATCACGTTTTCTGACACGTTTTGACACGTTTTCTTGGACACCCTGTCAGGGGCGGATTTAAGGGTCTGTCATGGGGGGGGGGGGGGGGGGGGGGCGGTCTTAAGGAAATTTCGTGCTTTGCGGTGCAGCATCGTCCAGGGAATAGGGTTTTTACATAGGGAACACGACCGTATTGGGGGCGGTCACCCCCCCACCCCCCCTTAAATCCACCCCTGCACCCTGTATATACAGAACCACTACATAATGCTGTATACAGGGTCTATACAGGGGCGAAAGGTGATAGAAATTCATAGTAAATAACACGCGCAAAGGAAAGACATGTGGTAAGGGTTTTCTTCTCTGTCAGGAACATTTGCTACATCTTGGTACCATTTTTTATTCCAAATAATGGAAATTTAATTTATTGAATTGATTCCCATTGTGAAATTTCCCAAGTCAACCTAACGTTTTCTTTGCAAAAATGGATTGCTCATTTTACCCAGTATAGCACCAATATTGCTGACATAAATTGGCAGAAAATCCGCGGAAGTGAGTCCTTGGCTGCGCCTTTTTTTGTCGCTCTAGTCTCAGCACTAAAGTGCGACGAAAGGAGGTTTCATTGACATGCCATACGAGGGGGAGAGGGTTACAATCCCAACCCACAGCACAGACAGGCGCGGTGAGCGCAGGAGTGAGTTATTTAACAAAAACGAGGTTACCCGACGTTTTGACAGGCAGGGAAGGGAACCAATTTTTTGGCGCTCAATCAGCCACTTGCGGAGAAACTGGCGCCGTCTGTTGGACACGGAAGGAACTCCCTTCGTCCGAGAGTGTTCGGTTAGAACGCTCTTGAAATATCACAGCGGTTTCGTTTGTTTCTTGCCGTCTGGTTGACTGTTTCTTCGGGTGTTTGTCGGTCTGATCGAGGAGAGAGAGAATTTCTGTCCATGCTCGAGGAGGACTGGATCCCGTTTCCGTTCTTGGCGTTCGGGTGGACAGTATTTTTTTGAGCATGGTCTCATCCATGTTCAAAATGTCGCCGCCTGGGAACCTAGGGGAATTATATCCCACACAAAAAGTATATAAATGAGTACAATGTCGTAGACAGTATCAGGGAGAGGAAGCTCCGTCTAAGAACGCTCCAGTCGTTAAGTGCAAAATGAATGTATATATCGTAACTTGTAGTGCATATATGTACGTATATAATACATATAGCGTCAATGTCTTAGTCTTATGCGTATAGTCTTAATGTGTAGTAATGTAATGTATAGTGTGAGAATATAATGTATGTACAGAATGTATATAATGTGTATAGTCACTGCTTATAATGAATGTAGTAAGCAGGGAAAGGTAATGGAATCTTTTTCGTTTCTGTTACCACCTCCGTTACTGGCCCTTATTTGTTTCTGTTTTAGTTTCGGTTACTACAGTTGTTGCTTTCGTTTCCGTTACGTTTCTGTTTTGGTACTGCCCCACCTCCAGCCTTTTGTTATCCTTCTTTCTTTTCTTTAAAAAAAAGGGCATTGAGACCGTGACAAAACTTAATCCCTCTACGTTCTGAAGTCTATTTTGAGGACTCCAGAGATATATGCATACAAGTGACAACGTTTATTCAAAATTCACATATAGGTACGTGATTTCTGTGAACAGCTCATATGAACATGGTTTCCAGGAACGTTACTCACGCCTGAAACTTCCAGGTCACCATAAACATATAAGAACTACGCTTCTTCTGTTTACTGTGTACTACTTATACGCTCCAGTTTGATAGTTGATTTTAGTTTTAGTTCTTCAGTTAATTTTAGTTTGCTTCATTGAGGTTTATTTCATAAATTTATCTACAGGATAGGGTGAAGAATTGCAATAATTTGGGCCCTGTGGCCGAATTATTACTGTAAATTATTGTAGTTTCCGTTTCTGTTTCAGGTATTATAACTGTGTGATACCCGTTTCTGTTACCGTTACCTGCTATATTTCCGGTATAATACTGTTTCCGTTTCTGTTACCTTTCTCTGGTAGTAAGTGCATATAGTGGTACAAACAATTTCCCGGATGCTGTTCTCAATGAAGACTGATTCATTTATATTACTTTGTCCATCATAGGGTAACTTCACAGGTTACATTATGATAATACGATAATACATGCACAGTTGTTTAATTCCTTCCCTGTGTCGTGTTAGGCCTCATTTATTAAGGACATTAGGAAATTACTAAGGTAACATCATACGTAAAATATATGCTCAGCAATGTCCACCATGCTGATGAGAAAGGCCCGATCAAGAATGTGTAATTCTTTCACACGTCGGATCATGCGTTCAACATGCACTCTTGCACTGGCATTCTTGCATGCACTCTTGTACTTTGAACACTGCTCTTGGATATTTGGGCTTCTCTCATCCTAAATGGTGGATTGTACACTTCAATTCCTTGGGGGAGACACGAAACATTGAAGCTCTTCTACAAATATGGCATCATCAGCTTCGAAGCGACCTAACCATCATCTACTCTGCATTATGTCCACATCAGATATGGACCCACCCCAAAGCCAGGAAACAAAGCTGATGTAACCTTCTGGGTCACAGTCAACAACTGATTTATGTGTTGTAATGTTGATAACGCAAAAAAGTTTGTCTCTGTGCCTCTGGATTCTGACTTCTGTCGCATCGAGTACTGGTCTTGTGTTGGGAAGCTTGCGAAAAGCTTTGGGCAAATTCGTTTGTTTCCTGGACAGCTGGAAATGCTGTCATGTCTCGCAGTTCTTCCTGTCTTTTCGTAGCCCGAACCCACGATTTGGGTTTTTGAGGACAGGCCCCGGATGTTCAGGCTCTAAAAATAACAACTTTAGGCTCCTATAAAAGGCCCAAAACATCTCAGTTCAGGCATCAAAACGTAAAAATAGGCATAATAAATTTAGGCAAGCTTTTCATGCATCGGCATTCCCGAGACGACGGATTTCTGTTTATTTCTCTGAGAGAGGTAACATCAGGAAGTAACGAGTAGTAATAGAAGAACACGACATGCGAGAATGCCCTTCGCACAAAACGAATTTCTCTGTTCCGTCGACGACCATGGGTTACAAAAAATAAAAACGTAACAAACATTAAATAAGTGGGATTAATTAATTAGATAAGAATAGAAATGAAGTCTGCCTTGTGAGGTTATGGTAACAATATGACACAAGCACCATTTCTAAGTTTGTGGGTGTGAAACTTCGTCGCCTGTCGCTAAATACAAGCTTGTACGCCGAGAAGCTGCGTTCAACATTGACGGAAGTAACTGGCACAAACTTGAACTTTGGAACGGCCGAGGGTCGTATTTCCTCTGGCGTCATCAGTTCAGTTCCGGCAAGCACACCAGCCACCGATTCCAAGATTTTAAACACTGGATTTTTCTCCAGAACATACTTCAGGTTTTTCACTACTTTGTCGGCGACTGGCCCCTTGGGCACTTCCTCGATATTCTGTCGCACGGCAGCAATTGTAGCAACAGCATCGCAGAGTGCTTGACCAGCAAAATCTCCAGTCGCCTGATGCTGTCAGCGATGAACACGTAGTTCGCCGAGATGTACGCCAGTTCTCCAGGAAGCTTCGTCAGCTCAAAGATGTCCTGTGCACGCCTTACGCCTCTCTGCTTCATCTCTCAAGAACTCGAGAATCACAGAGCGCAGGCCTTCAAAGTGGCTGTGCAAAGTAGTCCGCTGCATTCAGTCACGTACCCCATCGAGTCAAAATGGGTTCAGGAGGAAGTGGTACGTCGGGCATCTTCTCTTAAATTCCTGAACTCTAGCGTGGGGCTTTCAGGAACACATTTTTCACTGAGGAGACGACTTGATTGACTTCTGTGATGTTGATTCTCACTTCTTCTGCAACTTGGTGGAGTGCGTGTGCGAGGAACGTGACGTGCGTCATTCTCGTGAAGAAGACTTTTAGCAGAGTGGCACTGCGGTGCATGTAGGCAGCAGCATCAGTGTACAAGAGCAGTACCTTCTCGTCGTCAGCCCCAGAGGGATAGAGAATCTTAAGAGACGTGTTGACAAAGTACGCCACTGTATCGCCGTTCGTTTTCTCGAGTGGCTTACTTGCAATCAGAGTCTGTCTAACGTTCCAATTACCGTGTTCGCAATCGATTGTATTCGTATCGGCCATTGGCATCCGTCGTCTCGTCTATTGAAATCCAAATGCTGGACTCGCCTACCTCAGACCAAATGCTGGAAAGCACGGAATTTTTGTGTTGCAGTATTTTGCCAAGAGCCTGCTGAAAGCAGGATTCTCAAGCTTGGTCCACGGAATATTCGCTGCCACAAGTGCTGTGCACAGATCAGCGTGCAAGGCACTTTCCTTTGCATCTGGCGTGCAGTCCTTGAGGAAGCTTTGCCGCGAAGTGGACGGGAGGTTTTTACCACTGTTGAACGCATGCGACCTGCATTTATATGAGCTTTCATGAACGATTAGCCAGCAAGCGGGTCAAAATAACTTCGCTGTCTGGCACAAATGATGTGCCAATTGGTCTCCGCTTGAACCAACCAGTCAACCCTCTAAACTGGGATACCACTCGAACGCAACTTACTTTCCTCCCACACGGCTGACAGAATACTATACATCCCCATCGGTGGTGTAACAATCGAACTTTTCAATCCAAGAATTTATCAGCTTCCGCTTGACTTCACCTTCGGCATGCTGCGAGGTTTGTAATGGTCAACACACCACAACTGACGACTGAGGTTGTAAGGCTCCCCAACTCGCATTGCAGATGCGCGTCTGCATACACGCCGGCGCCGACGACGCGCGAGCGGCTGCCGTCCTGGCCGTTCGTTCTCGTTCTCGAACACGTTAGAGTACCAGCAACGGTGTCCATTTCATCTTTGAGCGCGTTAAACAATGAATGATCATCGAGGAAATTGCATTTTAGGCGTTTTTTTGGGTATAGTTGCTCTTTTAGGCAGGAACTCAGAAATAGGCGCTTACGTCGAAATAGGCATTTTAGGCAAAATAAGACCACGGTCCCTTGATAGCTTTCTGGTCATGCAGCTCCATCAAAAAGTTGGCCAAGGGACAATGGGAGCCGCGTGCCGGCGCCGCGATCGGAACCCGGTAGAAGGTCCCGCTCGGGCCAGCAGTTATGGGAACGGCAGATGCAGTGTTGAATATGCGCTTTTCCAAATATCCTACAAGAAAATTATTTGTTGCGATGGCTTCTTGCTACGTTACAGCAGCTATAATGCGAATGATCGTTTTCTGTTCGACTTCATTTTATGCGGAACGCTGCTGCCGATCACTTCGAGTGGCACGGATAGTTTTATAGTCGCGAGTCTCCTATAGGCGCTTTGTAAATTTGCTCAGAGCGAATTTGCTTTCCGAGCAGCGCCACTGCGTTGGGTTGTGAGTGAAGCGGCTCGAGTACACCACTCATCCACAATGGCCGCATCTGCACAGTGTTGCTCGAATTTCCGAGGCTCCCACAGTGTTGCCGACCACATTTTGCAACTGGCCTATCTTCAAACCCTCAACCGGAGATTCTGGCACCGTTTATGTGCCCGGCGCGGTAATGTGATCCGTACTTTATTTAGCGCGTAGAGGACCTTTCACATTTAATTGCAGATGGTTACTGCGCCCATGACGGCGTACTAATTCACGCGATCGGCCGTTCGCAAATCACACATCAGTCTCTTTCACGTGGTACCCTAGTAGCACAATTTGTTGCCGGAACGTTGTAGTAATGTTTTACTCAAACGTTGCAGAAACGTGGCTAAACGTGTGCTCAGACGTCGCTAATGTCCACGACTTTAACTTTAGTGCCGTGTTCCTCCCGCCTGACTGGGGGTAGGAGAGACCCGTATTGTCACCAAGCAGGAGTGCTACTTATGGAGGTAGACTCTGCTGGGGAAACCGCTTGGGCGTCCCACTGGATGGAGCATATACTGAAACACAAACAGTTGGGGAACTTTCAGTAAGTGTAGTGTGGCGTAAAATATTTGTAACGGTGACGATGATGCATACTTGCAATTAACCCATGTACCCATAACAAGTCAAGTATACCCAACAGCATTCTTGACATCTCTTCCTGTCAAGTACCATGTTTTTAAGTCAGGCTTGTGCTACATGGGATATTAACTGAAATGAATGCACGAGACCCCTCACAAAACCTGGACACATTACGAATATGTTGCATGAAATGTCGTATTTCTTTTCCAAGAAACATTGCTGTAAGGCTGTCTAAATGTCGCAAAAATACAACGCAAATGTTGCCTCCACATTGTATTCGTGTTGAAGAAATATGGGTGTAACGCTTCTACGTTGCAGAAACATAACACAAATCTTGCCTCAATATTGTATTTCTGTTGGAGAAATATGGCTGTAATCCTATCTCGATGTTGCAGCAGCATAACACAAATGTTGCCTCAATATTGTATTTCTGTTGGAGAAATATGGCTGTAATCCTGTCTCGATGTCGCAGCAACGTAACACAAATGATGCCTTAATATTGTATTTTTTGTTGGAAAAATATAGCTGTAACGCTGTCTCAATGTCGCAGCAACATAACACAAGTGTTGCCTCAATATTGTATTTGTGTTGGAAAAATATGGCTGTAACCCTGTCTCGATGTTGCAGCAACGTAACACAAATGGTGCCATAATATTGTATTTTTGTTGAACAAATATAGCTGTAACGCTGTCTCAATGTTGCAGCAACATAACACAAATGCTGCCTCAATATTGTATTTTTGTTGGAAAGCTATGGCTGTAAGGCTGTCTCAATGTTGCAGCAGCATAACACAAATGTTGCCTCCATATTTTATTTGCGTTGACGGAATATGGCTGTGACGCTGTCTCAATGTTGCTGCAACATAACACAAACGTTCCCTCCATGTTTTATATGTGTTGAAGGAATGCTGGGACGCTGTCTCAATGTTGCGGAAATGTTCTCAAGCATCAATGCTGGCAAAATTTTTTTAATGGGACATTACCGACGTTCGCGCAATGTTTGAGGTAACATTTTCACAACTGTCTTGCAAAATATTGCGCGACTATAGAATACGGTCAGGTGCTTGGATGAGTAATGTTGCTCGAAGGTGACTGAGGAACGTTCAGACGTTGTTCCCTAGCAACATTGGAGAAACGTTACACTGCCACGTTGCGGGAACATCGTAAAATGGATAGTAACGCTGGTCCACTTTTGGTAATATTATAATAATGTTAACGAATGTTGCAAAACGTTGCTCCACATTGGACAACATTTGAAAATGTTGCTTCAACGTCACGACAACAATGTGTGCTACTGGGGTACCAGATGACTTAAACTATCAATTGTTGCCGCGAAGCTGATGAAGACAAAAGTATAGTTTCTAAAGGGATCTCGACTGACTCAGACATGTCACGAAATTTAGCAGTTGTGTCCTTGTCGTTCATCTCTTGTTTTAGTCATCTCGTGTCGGCCTCATTTCTTTTCCGAGACTGAAAGGAACCGCCATGTGCTCGACGTGCTTGTGTAAATCAATCGCGAGCAGCATTCTTATCCTGCCATGCTACACAACTTTAATAATGCGTACTTTATTTAGCGCGTCGAGGACTTTCTACAGTTACCCCAAGAACACCCCTCAGGATGTCCCCACAGTATCATCGTGTCCTCGTCCTTCGAGGTGTATTCCCAGAATGTCCTGAGGCTGGCACTCACGAACTAGAGAGAAACTGATGTTCTGAGGCTGGAACAACATAGAAGGGACCGGTAATCCAAAAGATGTGGGTTCGATCCCTACAGCTGGCTAACCTTTTCAGTGACTCTCATCTTTCATCCTTCATCACTCACGAACTGTCCGTGAAGAGTCATTCAGGTACGTCCTGTGCCAGTCCCTGTGGGTAGATAGCGGGACGAGAAATATTATTTTGTTTAGTTTACCTGCTCAGACTCCCTAAACACATTTGTTTTGTTTTTTTGGGCCGATCCTTGAACCCAATTGACATTCTTCTGAAATAAAGGGTGGTCCAGCGTAAAGTTATCTGCCTCCGAAAAGGATGACTGTCTATAATACATGGATCATTTCTCGTGGAAAGGACAGAAACCCGCGATTCTGTGGCAGTGCTTTTGACTTTCGAAAGTCCTACCTGAATGTCTCAAACCAAAACGAGTAAGAAACATAGGCTTTGCAGTGATACAGAGCTAATACTTCAATCAATTCCTCGCTTTTAGTATTTCTTCTTTGCGTAATCATTTCATTTCATTTCATTTTATTGCACCTGAAGGCGCCCTAAGGGGCATTATATCAGGGGGAGGGCATGGAAGAACAACGAAGTCCAACAAGTAGAAACGACACACACATACACACACATAAATGGGATGAGCACTTCTGCGTAAGAAGCGTACACAGTCAAAATATAAAAACATACATATACAGTCAAACGGAAATGTGTACAATCAAACTGAAAAAAACTCTGTAATGGCAGCTTCAAAGTGAGGTCTAGAACTGATTGATACAATGTGAGAAGGTAGCTGATTCCAGTCTTTGATGGTTTTCGGTAAGTAAGAAGAAAGAAAGGTGGTAGTTTTGCAACGAGAACATCCAACCTTAAGTAGATGATCTGTTCGGCGGGAGATGTAGTCAGGTGCAGGTAGAAGGGATGACTTAAGTAGGTGATTAGAATAGTATATTTTATGGAGCAACAACAGCCGGGAAATCTGACGCCTTTTAGACAAAAGTGGAAGTCCTACAGAAGATTTGAGGGATGAGACACTCGTGAAGCGAGAATAATTAGTGCAAATGAAGCGGGCAGCCCTATTTTGGATGCCTTCGATGAAGGTAACAAGAGAGGATAGGTGCGGGTCCCAGATTGCAGACGCGTATTCCAGCCGTGGACGTACAAGCGTAGTGTAGGCCAGGCGCTTTAATTTCGGCGGAGCCAGAGAAAGGGCGCAAAAGGCCTAAAGAGCGATTGGCGTTCAATATTATCTTGCTGATATGGGCCTTCCAAGAAAGGTCTGAAGAGATAATAACGCCAAGGTATTTTATGGACGAGACTGATTCCAAAGGAAGTCCTGATAATGTGATTTACGTCGAGAGAAGTGCACATGCTTACATTTGTCTATATTTAGGGTCATGCACCAGGTCGAGCACCAAGAGGCAATCTTGTCAAGATCAGATTGTAATGCACAAGTGTCATCACTGTCAGATAGTGTGCGGTAAACAACGCAGTCATCTGCAAACAACCGAATCTGAGAGGTTAAGGATACCGGGAGGTCGTTGATAAAAATTAGAAAAAGCAAAGGGCCTAAAACGGAACCTTGAGGGATTCCGCTGAGTACGGGGGCGGGAAGAGAAAGGCAGTCGCTGACTACAACTCGTTGGTACCTGGAGGATAGGAAACCGCGTAGCCCGGAAAATACCAGGGGATCTAAGTTAAGTTGAGACAATTTCACAAATAACCTTTGATGGGGAACACGGTCGAAAGCTTTACTGAAGTCTAGAAATAAAGCATCAGTTTCGACATTCATGTCTAAATTTATGTGTATGTCGTTAGTGAAAGAGAGGAGTTGCGTTTCGCAAGAGAAGCACTTTCGAAAGCCGTGTTGGTCACTGAAAAAGAAATTAACTCTATCAAGAAATGAAGATATATGAGAGTGAATAATGTGCTCTAGAACCTTGCAGCAGGCGGACGTCAGAGAAATTGGTCGATAATTGTTGGGGATTTGACGATCGCCATGCTTGAAGACTGGCACAACCTTAGCCATCTTCCAATCAGAAGGAATGCACCCAGTTAGAAGAGACTGAGTAAAAATTTTCTGCAGAAAACAACTAGAAATACATTTAGTGTTTTTAAGCACCTTACTGTGTATACAGTCAATCCTGGGAGCAGAGGAGATATTCAAGGATTCCAGGATCTTTATAATTCCATTGACGGTGATAGTGATAGGCTCAGCTCGAGGATATTCGTGAGGATGGCATGATGGTACGTTACAAGGAGGCTCAATGGTGTATACGGAAGAGAAATGTCTAGAAAACAGAGCGGAAGCAGCGCTGGGGGTAAGGACATTACCATCACTGTCCACGTACCCTGTCGATTGTTGATCAGAGGGGCATGCAATTCCCCAGAATTTACGCGGATTATTCGTTGAAATGTTAGGCAAGGTACTGTTATAAAACACATGTTTAGCCTTGCGCAGCTCGCTTCTGTAGGTTCGTTCAGCGGCACAGTATAAGCTGGTATCATCGTCGTTACCTGAAGTCTTAGTTTTTCGACAAAGTACGTGAAGCTTGTGAGTATACCATGGTGACGATCTGCGTTCATTGATGATGACAGTAGGAACATAGTTTTGTACAAGATGAAGTAATTTATCCTTAAACAATGACCAGTTTTCCTCAACTGAACGAAGGTCGAAACCATTTGAAAATTCTTGGAAAAAAATTTCGAGTTCATTGTTAATACTCTCATAATCACCACGATCATAAAGTTTGATCTCTTTCAACGTGGTACTCCTGGCGGGCACTAATATACTGATATCCAAGTACAAGACAGAATGATCACTCAAACCTTCAAGCTTGACAGGATCACAACAAAAATCAGGATGAGAAACTAGTATTAGATCAAGTATGTTGGCGGTGAGGGGTGTACAGCGAGTGGGGAATTTGACCAACTGACGCAGGCCAAACGATGTACAAACATTGGTAAATTCGTTAGACAATTGATCACTTGTGCAGGGTGGATCAGAAAACCAATCAATGTAGGGGAAATTAAAGTCGCCAAAAATAAAGACTGGGGAGTTAGGATACATAGAATACAATGATACAAGCAATTCTTGAAATGATTCAACAAAGGACGCTAGTGCACGAGGTGGTCGATAACACACTCCAAATACCAAGCGCTTGTTAGAACAAGATAACAGAATAAATACCATTCGATGTCAGTATCAACGCTTATTAATGTTGCCTCAAAATCCAAGCGCGTAGCTATCAACACACCACCACCCCGTCTTCCCTCCCGATCATGCCTGAACAAGTTGAAATTCAGAGACAAAGATAGCTCGAATCGAAATCAAATAATGATATCAACGATAACGATAAATCAAATCGAATGAAACATGGACAGCTGACCCTTTGTTTTGTGTCACAGACGAGCATGTATGGCTCTCGAATTTACGGAGGGTCGTGTAATAAGTAATAAATAATATCTGTTTTTGCTTCGGAGGAGAATTCTATTACCTTTCGGAGTGGGTTTCTCTAACATATTTGTGTGTCTTTTATATTTCTCTCTGCTTTCTTTTTAAATCGCTGCGCTTATTGTCCGTTATGGAATAGCCAGAATTATTGTGGCAGTTAACCAAGATGTATGGAGTCAGTATCCCAGGCAAAAATCTAGGATGGTCCCAGACTGGCACCACAGTTGTTCCAGTTGAGTTCAGGACGGTCCCAGCCAGTTCCAGAGTGGTATACTCAGGTCCCATTGTGGATGCTTGGGTAGCATGAGTGGTTCCAGTGTGCCTCCACGCTGGCGCCCGTCCAGCCATCCCACTTGAAGTCAGGTCTCATTGTGGTATTTAGAGTGGGATGCCTGGTCCATTGTGTGTCCATCCTGGGAGCACAACCTACCAACCCACTTGAAGCCAGGTTCCTTTGGGGGGGTCTGGCTCCAGTGTTGCACCGTCCCACTTGATATTGGAAACCACTTTGAAGCCAGTACCACTGAGTCACTGTAATTTTGACACCTGCCCTAGAGCTACGCGAATCTTCACCGGGATGAACTGAAGACGCTATATCCCTGTAACTCCAATTCGTGCACATATTCTCATCTGAAGGTGCATGAATATCATAACATATTAAGTACCAGAGAAATGTCAAAAAATACATCTCAACAACAACAAAAATTAAACTAAATAACTAGAAGAAAGACAACGAAAAAAAGAAGAAAAGGTAATTGCAGAGGCTGATGCAATGTGAAGAAGCCACGGGGCCACGGCCACGGCGGCTCGGCGAGAGCCGAGAGAGAGAGGAGAGGGAGAGAGGCGAGACCGCGAGACTGGCAGGTGGCAGTTGGAAACTTGGACGCTTCGCCCTTCGCGGCAAGTTGGTTTTGGTTTTGTCTTCCGTTCCGTTGCCGTCGCAAGGATGGTGTACCTCCCTCCTGTGCAGTATTTGCGTGTGTTTTAGTGCGCTTTGTAAAACAATGTGATGACAGTGGTTTCTGTGCAACACATTGTCGATTTCCTGGAAGAGTTTTGACTCCAAGAAGACGTAAACGGCGTAGGGGCAAGAACGCACTGTGAAACGGCAATCGGACTGCACGTCGCGAATGTTTGCAGGTATGAGTGATGACCGTGATGTTTTGATTACTATTAATTAGATGTTTCATTTAAGAAACTTAGGAGGAACTTGAAGAGAAACAGGATAAGAAGATTCCGAACGTACGGTGGGAAGGGGGTGGATGTCGCGACCTGCATGGAAAACAGGAGTGTCATGTGTCATCTTCTCTGAGAAAATACAAGATGTGACGTGGCCAACGAACGCAAGCTCCCTGTGGTCCGTGAGTGCATGGCACAGTCAGGCACATGCTTTGTCTAGACACAGTGAGTGATCAGACTTATACTACGTAGTATGTACATGTAGAGATGTATTGATTATTTGTTTCTGCTCAGTGTATGCTCTTAGCAAAATAAACTGTATTTACTTGAGTAATATGTGCATTTCTACGCATTATTTTCGTTCATGTATTCAGTGGTCCCAGCTAGAGCCCTGCACCATCCGCGGATGGAAGCGGATATCCGCAAGATGCTTGCGGATTCGGATGAAAATTTAGAACTTTCTGCGGTGTGCGGATCGGATGCGGGTGGCGCGAGGTCGGATGCGGTTACGAAGGCAGCGGATCGGTAGCGGATCGGATGCGGATATACCGCGTGCTGTAATTTGTCCACTAGCAATTTATTTGCATTGCGCGGCGACAGCGGGCGGATGCTCGGGTTCACCTTTGACCATGCGCGGCCAAGACAGGAGAGAACGTATTCTGACGTCTCGAACCGCACGTGCACCGACAAGGTAGCGTTCCACGCGTTCCAGAAGTCTCGCCCTATCGCGTTTGTTGAAACGTTTCCCGTCGCTTGTCGTCATGAGTCCTTCCGTGACAGCGTGGAAGCATATCCGAAATTATACCAACATATGCTTGCGGCGGTCTTTACGCGTCCTTCGAAACGTGCGGATTTTGCGGATCGGATGCGGATGGTACGTTTTTGTCAGCGGATCGGATGCGGATGTAAACTGTTGTGTATGCTGCGGATGCGGATCGGATGCGGACCACGTGTGCGCGGATGCGGGTCGGATGCGGATGCCAAAAATCTCATCCGCGCAGGGCTCTAGTCCCAGCTGCTAAGTGGCCGGATCCCGGACCACTTAGCAGAGGGGACCACTGGATCAATTCCACTGGTTCCACTTCAAGTGGGACCATCGTGAAGCTGGTTCCACTTTCAACTGGTCCCAGTCACTAAGTGGTCCCACTCCAGATTTTTGCCTGGGTTGGGATCGGGGCCAAGACGGGTCCCACTGAAATCCCATCCGTCAAGTGGTCCCACTTCCTGACTGGTTCCAGGTCCCAAGCAGTCCCCATCCCAGAGTGGTTCCCTACTGGGACCACCTGGGAGTGGGGACCAGCATGAGACCTGTCTCAAAAACCACTTTGGGCTGGTCCCACTCTAGATTTTTGCTTGGGTATGCAACTGTTTTCTGTGCAATAAAAACAAACAAACAATGATATGGGTTCTGTGATGAGTAGGGGCTATTTTATAAGTGTGCAATCGGAAAGGGGAATATGAATATAAAAAAATTGTGCAACCTAGAAATGCTCTAGCACTGTTCTCAAGTTGTCCTCACGTAGGATCTGTGGATGATCTGAGGATGCCATAGCCACGCTATATAGTGGCAAAATGACATGTTGAGGATGATTTGAGGATCAGATTCACCGTCCTGGGGATGTCACCCCTGCCCATGCATCTTCGTCTTAGGATATCCCTTTGATGATAGTGTGTTGTTGGGGTAATCGCAGACAGTTACATGACCGTTTAGTATTTGATGCGATCGGTCGATTACACGGTTACTGCACCAGTTAACGTCCCTGGAAGCGAAATCAGATCGAAAGCCCCAGTTGCTTGAGCAATTTTCTTTAAGATTCTATCCGTAAAAGCACTGAGTTTGTTGTTGGTGTCGACGGCGCACGCTTTTTTCTACGTGGACGTTCCACTGGGCTAGATGACGGAACAGCTTCGCAGTTTCGGTGGTTTCGGCGTGTTCAGATACGACGGGCAGCCGTTGAACATGCGCGGCAGTGCTTCTTCTCGAAGCTTTGGCTTTCCATGCTTGTTCAGCACTTTCTCGCCATTGATAACGAATTCGTCGTGCCGCACGACGTCGCTGTGGTCAAAGTGCTTCTCGCAGACACATGTGTGAGGAGAGTCAAAACCGAACCGCCCACCTTCAATGCGAGGAATGGCACTTCTCACGCTTGTCAGGATCTGCAGGAAACGCGAACATGGATAGCTTACCACCTCACGGATACCCAGAGAAACATTTCGTAACACAGCATGTTTCTGGGATGCTGCTAGCACACAGTTATCGCGCGAAAACAGCCGAAACACGTGTACTGCAATGGGAGACGCAGGCGTTTCCCTCCCGCGTTCCGATGGCAGCGCCACCACGCGGGCGCTCTGGTCACTGGCCAAAGCTTCCCCCATAGAGTTACGGAGAAGCTATCAAGGGACCGTGGTAGTAATCTTCCAGTAGGTCACAGAGATAACAGTGGAAAAATTTTCTAAACTAACACGGAAGAGCTTTCAAAACTGGGCTATGACCAAGCAAAAGAGGGCCAACTGTCGTGTGTGTAAGACGGCAAAATCACACGAGCGTTTGTGTGACCTCACAACCCTAGCTTACCCTGCTTTGGAGCAGCGTCAACCAGCTCCAGTGGCGCAGCGGTAACGCGTGCGCTTGGAGACTGGGAGGTCCGCGGTTCGAATACGCGGGTCGGCTGTGCCGTCTGGGTTTTTTCCTGGGTTTCCCTCAGACGTGTAATAGGCGTATGCCGGCACAGTTCCCCTGAAATCGGCCCATGGACGCAGCTATCCTCCCCCCGAGCGGATTCCGCTCGGTCTTCCACTTCACCCTTTCCTCTCCTCCTCTCCACCACCTTTCCCTTCCCGAGAAACATGCCGCCTAATCAGGCAGGCAGACCTCTCGGGTTCCTCCCAACGACACTCCTCCTCCTCCGGAGCAGCGTCAAGAAGAGTCGTTACCAGGTCAACCCTGCCTATTTTTCCCTGGAGAGTTATGACCTCATTTCCGCTACACTGGCCTACTCTGGCTGCTTTTCGCCCACTTAGCACTTTCAGAGCGTGCACAGCTTACCAGTGTCTGCATTAAATAGGGCGTGTTATTCTTTTATTGATTTCTTTATTCAACTGGAATTGCAAGTATTTTGCAATACATTAGGCTAGGTTATACAGCATGTGGTTCTTTTTTTAAGGCCGTGATATTCCCGGGTGCGAAATTCGTGATCTCACAGAAAATCAAAGCCTCGAAACAAATATCGTGCTCGATTGCTTCCTAAGATGACATTCCGTGCTTAAGAAGCGGATATTGTTGATATTGTCTTCGATATCTGTCGAAGAGTTTTAGCGAATGAATGCCACATCTTAACGAACTTTATGCTCAGCAGGGCGGATGCGCCCTCACAGCATGTTAGTTTATTAACAGATTAGTTCAAGTTGGGTGTTTGCATTTTTTATCCAGGTTAGACTGAGCAATTTCCCGGTGTGACTGCATTTTCAGCGGCTTATTTTACAATCGGAGTACAACGAAACATTTATGTGCAGTGGTTTATTTTGCAACAGAGAGATCGACCACGTACTTTTTCTAACGAAAGAAAATGACTAGATGAACAGGGGTCCAGGAAGAAATGTCCCCGGAAGAAATGCCCCCCCCCAAAAAAAAAGTACCCCGGAAGAAATGTCCCCGGAAAAAATGTCCCCTGAGGAACATTACTTTTGGTGGACTGGTTGGCTTTGGACGTTGACTTTTTACTATAGGACGGTGTGCATATTTGGATTTTTGAGCACCGAAGCGAGTAACCGCATATCCTATTCCAATTACGAATCAAATATTGAAAATCAATATTCGAATTCCGAATCGAATTGATGTTTCTTCTAAACCGAATAGTCCCGAAGCTGCACACGTAAGGCACGCACATGGAGGGCACAAAAGAGAGTGAGCGCTATACTTACGTATCCATACCGTACATGTTTATATTCCAACATATGCTGTATGTGTATCCGATTACGGTTATTCAACGAGTCGCTTAACTTATTCGTGTTCAATTCCGTTTTAAAATAACTATTCACACATAGGATTTCCTTGCCCAGGGGATCGCTGTGGGTGACCAGGGTCTGTTTTTGTGCATTTACTTCGTTGTTTCTTGCGATAAAGCGGCCTGTACAGTCATGGGGCTCTCGGGACGCAACGCGTGACACCGCTAGACATATTAAATAGATTTTTGCCTGTCAATTTTGGTGCTTTCCCCCCGCATTTTATTTTCCTTTTTACACATCACCCTGCACGTCGATCGTCACCTAGCACCATTTTACACATCACCCTGCACCCTGCTCGTCGAAAAAAAAAGAAAAAAAAAGAACTTGACATGGTCCTAGCCATTCCGATTTCTGAATGACATATCTCCTGATTTGTTGAAACTGGGCGGCGTACGCCTTTCTGTGGCACTTTACATTTGTGCTAATTAGCAGTAGCAGAGACAATGTTTCTCCGTGTTAGCGTCGCGAAGTAACTGTTGCTGTACGCGGTGTACAGGCGTGGACAGAGGACAGCAGGAAGGAGGGCAATAAACCATAAAAAGCCCATGGACGTCCTCATCTGGTCCAGACGTCCTCGTCAAATTTAAACATCATTAGGACATCCATAGGTAGTGTCACAAAGGCTGTCAATTGCATGACATCCTGAGGATTTTATTTTGACATTCTGCTCTACCACATGGACGTAATGTGGTTCTAAGGTGGGGGTGAGATGTCACTTCAGTGGAATTAGATATGCATGATACCAGACACGTGCCAGATACAAGATTTTTCAGTTTAAATGGACAAAAATTATTGTGTACAGTTTGCCATTTTTGCTTCTTGGGCCGCGATGGCTGCATTGGCTGCATGCCAACACGAACTTCCGCGTCCTTGCCTGTTCACCATGCCACCAGCCAGCGCTGTTTGTCGCGCATGCGCAGTTTTGTTCGGTTCGCTTTCGCTGTAACGGACGTTTCCACTGATCTCTATGTATAAAGGTATAAAGGCTGGATAGCGGATGGGTGAGGCTTCCCTTGCTGCTTCGCTAAAATTTTGCCACGGATCGCTGCAGAAATCCCTCGTGATTGGATTCCTTACGATTTTTGTGTGAAATCCCGTCACATACATGTTATTTCCTGTCTATTTTGTACTCGTGTGATGTCGTGTCGTTCCACTTTTGTACTTTGAACTTCGATTATGTGATTCGGTTTTCGTGGTTCGGTTCTTCGGTATTGTGTGGTGTTGTATTTGTTGTGTTACGTTTCCTTTGTCGTCTGTCAGCGTGTGCAGCGTGTTGCTTCTCGTGTTTCTCCCATTTCCTTTCTGCTCGGGGGTGTGGAATGCCAGGGAATGTTTGGCACGTTTGTTTATGTAACCACATTAATATGCTTGGGTATCAACATTATGCTTTGCACAGGAAGTTTAGATATGACTAGTTATGACACGAAATGCCGAACGGCACTAAAGCACTTACGAAGGACTAGAATGATATTATGTGATATAAAGGCTGTATGACGGTAAAAACATATCGACTAGAAATATGTGCACTGGGGAAGTAAATGGTGGTAAAGACAGTTCAAAATGACTAGAGGTAGAGTGAATAAGTCATAAAAAGGCTCAGTAGCAAGGTCTTGTGGTGAAAGCTCCAACATCAAAGTATCACAAGTCCAGTTGCAACAGCAAGTTTGAAGCAGTCAACCAGGTAAGTGGGCAGAGTGCATTACTGGTTGTTGAATATGATCAACATAGACGGTTTCTTTCGCAGATGAGGCCTGGCTGTCACCTTCTCTGTATATTCCTTGGCAAGGTGGTACAGTCCAATACTGCTGTAGCACTGGGAAACTTCTTTGATCAGACGGATCACATTGTTTTCATTTGGGCTGCATTCAAACATATAGTGTCGCAAACTTAAGCAGGGAGAATAAAGAGTAGACATTCGAGGTTGAAAAATTATTTATTTTCTCTAAGTAAAGTAAACATGCTGGAACGCACCAAAGAGACATGTGGCTGGTGTGTTTGTATGTCCCACTAATACGTGTTTGTACGTTCGGCAAAATTTTCATGCAATACTTTTTTCTTTGTATGCTTTTGCCCATCTTAGTACTGTCCTATCCAATATGGAGTGGCTTTTAACTGCATATGAATGCATAATTCAGGAGTGTTTTCATATATTTGACTAGTTGCAGCTTTAAGGTGCCCTTCATGCAGTACTGATTCCAATCATCAACCATCGCTTGAAACTCGTAACTAGGGAACATGACTCATAGAGGCTAGACTTTCATGCAAATACACACTTTCAACCAGAGTTCGATGCAACTCATTACTGTAACTAAGTTCCTTTTTTTGGTAACGTATAACTTAACTCTCTACTTTTGCGCCGTGGTAACTTTCAGAGCTTAACTTCAGCTAAGTTCCAAGCTACTTTTAATTCGCTTTTCACTCACGTCCACTTGTTTTGTTGCTTTCTCTACGGTTCTTCCATGGCATTTTATGTCATAAAACGTGATGTTCAGTCAATGACAGTATTCTGTTCAGGAAGTAAGAACCGCTGTTATTGAAATGAAGCTGAACCATTGTGTGCCCACAGGGAATAAGATGCAGAGCGTTTGCATTGTTGGACATAAACGAAAACTCAACGCAGGCAACTCAGGGTCGAACTCAACTGCTCACACGCGCTGTTCCTGTGTAGTGCTATTTTTGTGTCCGATGTAACTTGGGAGTAACTCGTTCTTTTTTTTAAGTAACTCCGTAACTGCGAGTTACGTTTCGGGCTGAATAACTTCGATATGAACTTAGTTACATTTTTCACACGGTAACGTCGTAGGGAGTTCCTTTTGACTGGTAACTTCTCGATCTATGCTTTCAACTCTGCATGCTTTTTGTACACTGCATAAAGTAAGATACTTTTGCCCCAGTGAATTTGTTGCGTGTTTTAAATGCATGCAAGTGAATTTCTAGTGGTGCATATTTTGAACAAGATTAATGAATTTTTCATGCATGTGTGTTCAACCAGCTTTTAGTGCATATAAATCCGGCCTCTACATATGACATAGGCATTATTACTTTCTTTTGGGTGTTCTGGGAAGTCGAACTTGTTGGGCACAGTGTCAGGCCTCAGTCGAACGGTTTGCCCTGTTCTGTCGAAGCACCTGCCTTTAAAGTGTTTGCTGCAGACCAGTGATGTCCTCGATGGCGACCAGTCCTTTCGCCTGACATTCACCACACACTTTTTTAAATGTTGTGGGTGGCTGTGAGGGAACCTGCATTGAACAATTCATGCCATCAGTTACGGCAGGGATGACAAGGCTGATCCAAGCAAGCAATCATCGATACCGTGACCAACAAACTGAGCCGTAGATCCCACACCTGACAAGCGCACTTCAACGCCTGCTACGTGCCGAGACCGTACCCGTGAACTGCAGGAAATCTGGACTATCACAGTGACTCTATCCAGATAACGTACTGCTTAAAGTTTAACGTTTAGATCTTGAGATGCGAGTCACAAAGTGCCGCGCACATGCTTCAACAGCAACGTTTTGTCGCCCCGCTTTATTAGTAAAACTAAGTCACTTACCTGTGAAATGTCGTCCCCGGTATCTTGCCAGTATGGGCAGTACACCCATAACCACAGCAGGCAGGCATCACACCAAAAAAATGCTACGCAAAGGCGCATGCAGAATATGCAGCTGAGTCGCGGACAGCAATGTTTTGAGCTTCGCAAGATGGCGGCCGGTGACCGTACGGTTGCACCTTCAATCCGCTATCCAGCCTATTACTGTAGAGATCAGTGGACGTTTCTGATCTCCGCGAGTGGTACGCATAATCTCGAGCGTATTATTGTTCCGCTAAGTCTGCAGCTGTTAGAGGGTACATGCTGTCGTTCCCAGTTTATGCTGTAGTTCTAGCAAGAGAAAGAGACCGTAAGGGGAAATGTTTCTGCCAACCCACAGCAGACCAGTCATGCTCGTTTGAAATGTCAAGTGAGGACGCGGCCCTGTATCTGAAGCCAAAATCGCTCTTCGCCATCAGGATTTTTGCCGTGTCTGGTGTGTAATCAATGTAACTATGAAATATGTTCGGCTGTGTCATGCATTGTCATTGTAGATTTCACTCCATTTGCAGGCAATCTGAAAAACGACAGGGAGATGGAACGCAAAATGAAACCGTGAGCGACTTTGTGCAGACAGTGTGTACCCCAAGAACACACTGTCATCCCAGGGCTATCCTAAGGTTGTCTGATGAGGACAGGTATGGCATCCCTAGGATGTCAAAATCTGATCCTCAGAATGTCATAATACTGCTACTTTGGCATATGAGATGACATCCCCGAGGCTGTCCCACGGCCATCCTCAGGGACCAATTTAGGACAGTTTAAGTACACATGGAGGACAATGCTTTCCCTCAATTCCCTGCTTTGATTTGTTTTAGTTTGCTATTTCTGGCACGCACATCCGCCAAGTGCTAACAGAAGTTACATCAAATTGCAATGACACCAAAGTTATGGCAGCATTTTTATTGTTCCAATGAGAAACAGAATCTTGTCAAGGACACTAACTGTGACAAATCCTCGAATTGCCAACTGTAGGGTGGGACAAGCTTTGCATGCCCACTCCGAAACCCACTCCGAAAGGTACTAGGGTCATTCCACAAGAAGCGATCCAATCGCGTGGCTCGACCATCACGAGTTTTGACGCTATTTTTTTCTCAGATTGGTATCATGAAGATAGAGATACCCAAAGAATATTTTTGCCGGATTCGGTATGGTTGAAGCGCAAAGCTGCGCTGAAAGTCAACCCCTGCCCTAAAGGTGAAGTGCATAAGAGTACGTCTCTAGGAAAAACGGCTGAAGATATTAGGGTCCGGTCACCGTCAGCGAGTACAAGAAGCATGTTTCTTTCACTTTTGATGAAAAACATCGAAGACGTGCGCGTGTTTCGTATCGAGCTGGGGGCCTAAAAGTATACATTTTTACGAGCACTTCAACATTTTTTATTTTTATTTTTTTGCTGCTCACTAGGTCGAGGTAGGAAGGTGAAACTCGGTGAGCTTGTAGTTCGGAGAATGATAAACACGTGAAAAAAATTCATTTTGCTATGTGCAAGGAAAGGCTGTGAAATATTTAGCCGAATATGGCAATTTTACAAAAATTCGCAAGATTGGACCGAAAAAAACGTGATGTGTGCGTCGTGATTCGGACGTTTCGTTAACGCAAAACGAAGTGCTATCTGCCTACATCCAGCCTGAAAAAAACTAAAAGGCTTATATATGTTGTCTTTTAGTAACCATTTTTTCAAGTGAGCTTGTGGGACAAGCCTACCTGTTCGCGCACCAGGTTCACTTTCGGACATTACTGCTCCGTATGTCGCCGAAATTTTTGGTTCAGATGCTTGTCTGACATTAGGAGCACCCCGACCTCAGGTTGTTGAAAGACGCGTTTGGTGGTGGGCAGAAAAAATACAGTCGTCGTCGCGCTCACTGGTTGTTTGGTTTCATTATCCAGTGGTTGTTTTCCTCTTGCGGATATTGGTTCACTGAGGACGCCAGTCTTTTTCCTAATGTCCTTGGCTTTACGCACCAAGCGTTCAGACGCTCCGAAGTAATCCATGGTTTGCTGTCTGGACCACGACGCGATTTCATAACATACTGCTTGCCAGGAAAGAAGTATGTATTGAGGGGACAGCAGAAGCGCTTGATGCTGACTGGATTAAAGGAAGGTTTCGACCTGTGGAAGGCCAGCAATCCTACACAGAAAATTTGATTTTCAAAGTTCGCTTCTTTGAGACCTTCCTGGTGTGTGCTTCCTGGGAGCTCCGGACCGCATTCTGTGTGCGTTTGCAGTTATCATCAGAACGTGAAACTGATGCTCAACGCAGCAGGGATACAAGAATCCTACAAAGAGCTTCTGAAGTTGATGGTATGTAGCATCCGTGAAGAAACATGCATGCTGCACGACTGCCGTGACTGCCCTGGGCCTGGAGCGCTTCATGACACGATTGAAGAAACTCCGAATGTCTGAGTTCTGCGACCAGATCATGAACGGAGACCTTGGTTGCAAGACCTGAATAGTTGAAGTTGAGTTGCAACACCTGAAGTGAGAACTATGTCCCAAGGATATCCAGGGGAAGAACTGAATTTGACATTTGAATATCCCAGGGATGTTCGTAAACGTCCCGTTTACGTCCGTGCGACGTCCCTGGGAACAGACTTCCTCATTTTGCAGTCCGGGGACGTCCTATGAACGTCTCCGTTAGACATCTGGATGTGAATGGGACGTTTACCGTTTCATATCAGATTAGCTTGTATGCTGACCATAGGTGGGGAGTAACGCGTTACAAAGTAGTGCGTTACCGATAACGCGTTACATTCGAGTAGTGAAATGTGGTAACGCATTACATTTGGGAGAAAATAATGAGTAACGTAACGTCATTACATTTTTGATAACTTACGCGTAACGGCGTTATGCGTTACTGCGTGTTCGGGAACATTGCTTCACTGTCTAAACTTGAAAGCTTGAGCGAGGACCGTACCTGCAGAATCCGGGAAAATCCCCGATTTTTTTTTCTATTCTTCTTCAACATTGACAAGAAGGTCACATCGACACCCACGAAGAACCCAAAAGAAGGGTTGTTGACCTACCCTGGTTGAGATGTCACCTTTGTTTACCACCTCTGTTTTTCACTCCCTCTGGTATTTTTCGGACGAACGGGGCAAAAGCGACAGAAAAATAGCCTCTACCCTCTGAACAAGTAACAAAGTACCAAGGGATTGGCTGTTTGGGTTTGTACTGTGTGAGATAAAAAGTCACCGTCTCTATCAACCTTGACAAGGAGCACTCACTAGTCATTAGGCGTCCTCTCAGCCCAACGAGCGAAGATGAAACATCAACTACTTCGGCGTTGCAATAAATCGTACATGTAACTTGTGTTCATGCGTGACCCTTGTTTGTGCCCAACATGGCTTGTATTGATTTGCGGAATGCACTTATGTGACTCAACCATAAGTGGTACATATTATAAGGACAACTGATGAAGTAATGCAAAAGTAACTGCATTACTTATTACAAGTAACGGCGTTAGTAACGCGTTACCTACTACCGCAACAGTAACGAATAACGTAACGCGTTACTTTTTGAAAAAGTAGTGAGTAACGGTAGTGCACTACAAAATAAAAGTAACTTCCCCACCTATGATGCTGACCACTATGCATTACTTTTCAGTTTTTGTTATCTGTCCACGTTTTAGAAATAGTTTTGGATAAATAACAGGCATCTTTTATTTGAGAATGGTATGCAACCGCTGCATACAACACTTATCGGCAACGCCACGTGAGCTGCGTATCCCATTGTGGGTATGGGAGACCGCTTGCGCTCCCACACACATCTGTGATATCGAGTAAGAGCACTACCCACGGAGGCCTATGGTGGCCCCTTTTGGCGTACTAGATGGAGCATATACTGAAATGAGAGTTGTAGGAGTACGTTCAGTAAGTGTACAGCGGGGTGAACTACGCTTGTTACGGTGAAGACGTCTTGGGAATTAATTAATTCGTGTGCCAACAACACCGAAGCATAGCCGTTGATACTTTTGGCGTCCATTTCTCACGAATATTGTGTTTTTAATTCAAACTATCTTCCATGATGTGATTACTCTGCAAAGAAAGGTCTAAAACTAGAATGTTTCTCGCTTTGCTTACGTCACTCCTGTAAGCATCACGTACGTGTCCCAGATATGTGCGCAAAATGCCACGCGCTGAGGCAATTACTTTTACATCCTGCAGATGTCCCTAGGAGATACAATGTCCGACGATTTTCAGCGTCACATTGTGGACGTCCAAATAACGTCTGGTGGACCTCCTGGATATAGGTGACGTGTGCGACTTTTCTGGGACGCCCCTGTGATATTTTTGGTTGCTGGGCTGAAAACTACACATATATAGCGCAAAATTCCCCGCAGCCATTTTACTGGAATACGTCGCAGACAACATTACATCCCATTGTAGTATACTTCAAAGATGTAGCAGGTGACCAATTGCAACATTCATCCCATGTCGTTATCTCCGGCTCTCTCACTCATGACAGCGCATCTGTCCACCTATATCAGAAGCTTTTCCTGCAGTACTTCCTGGATGCTCAGCCGCATATTAAAAGTTACGCTACTTTTCGGACGGAGCTACGTCACAATATATATATATAAACTTTATCAACCTCTGCTTTCATCACGAAGACTTCGGACTTCATGCGACGTGGAACTTTTTCGGAACATCGCATGGGAAAGGTGCTTGCGAAAGGTGCTTCGATCGTCAAATTCTGACCCCGCAGGAACTATTTTTGTGGGCTCAAGAGAACCTTCGCAACATTTTCCCACTGTGGGTCTCCCGCTCTGAAGTACTGGAAGAACAGACCAGGCTGAAAGGACGTTACGAGAGGGCCAAAGACATCCCTGGCACGCGTGATTTTCATTACTTTCAAACCACACTCCACACACAAGGTCCAGGTGCGCGTGACATCATCCTCTAGTGTAGCAAAAACCTACAAAGTCAGCATGGACCGATACTGAACGCCTTCCCCAGTGTGCCCTGTTCAAGAGAAACAGCTATGAATAGAAAATTTTGACTTGATGAGAAGCTGTAACTATTTATATTTCCTGTCGTGGGTGTAATAAAATATTGCAGATGAACTACGCCACCTATTTCACAGTGCGCGACTGATTCTGCGCAAATCCGAAGGGAGCGAGCAGTTATGGAGCACAGTAAACTTAAAAAGTCACTACTAAAAGACAACAAATATAAGCTTTTTAGTTTTCTCCAGGCTTGATGTAGGCAGATAGCACTTCGTTTTGCGTTAACGAAACGTCCGAATCACGACGCACACATCACGTTTTTTCCGGTTCAATATTGCGAATTTCGGTAAAATTGCCATATTCGGCTAAATATTTCACAGCCTTTCCTTGCACTTAGCAAACTGAATTTTTTTTCACGTGTTTGCCGTTCCCCGAACTACCAGCTCATCGAGTTTCATTTGCCTACCTCAACCTAGTGAGCAGCAAAAAAAAAAAAAAAAAAAAAAGAAAAAAGCGGAAGTTCTGGTGAAAATGTGTACTTTTAGGCCCCCAGCTCGATACAAAACACGGTTGCGTCTTGGATGTTTTTCATCCAAAATGAAAGATGCGTATACGAAGAGGGGAGTCAAGTCCTGTAGATCACATAAACAAAATACAGAAGCCGACATTGAAGATTTTTGTTTAAGTTTAATTTGTACAAGCTTTCGCGTGGAGGTCCACGCTTCCTCAGGTACAAAGTGAAGTGGTGACACACATAAGTATATTGTAGAGCGGAAGAGCGCAGGTAGGCGTGACCGTAGGAATAGGTTTATTCAGACAGCCGCGCGGGAGTGGCGCGAGTCATCGTCGTCATCTGACGTGTCGTTATCTTCACTACATTGCCCCCCCTCGGAAGACGGAAGCCCGGTGATGTCGGGAGCGGTGGACTGTGAAGCCGTGGTCTCGGGTGTGTGGCCAGGGAGAGTGACGAAAGGCTTCATCCGCATGACATGGACGACTTCGGTGCCACGGGATCGACGATCAGGTGGTGGGGTAAGGGGCGTCACTTCATAGTTGAGGGGTGAAAGCTTTCGAGTGACACGGTATGGGCCAACATAGCGCTTCATAAGCTTCGATGAGCGGCCGGGTACACGAAGCGGAGTCCATAGAAGGACTTCGTCGCCGACTTCGTAGCGGACTTGCCGATGGCGTTCGTCGTACCGAAAGCGCTCTGTGTCCTGATTTTCCAAGGTACGCAAACGCGCGAGTTGACGAGTCTCCTCGGCATGGGCGGCCGCGTCCAGAACCACGTCTGGGTCATCAGAGTGCGGGGGGCAAGGAAAAAGAGTGTCCAAGATTGTGGTCGGAGCACGGGAGTACAGAAGGTAATAGGGGCTGTATGCAGTGGTACGCTGACGAGCAGTATTATAGGCGAAGGTGACGAAAGGGAGGACGACATCCCAATTGGTGTGGTCACCCCACCAAATATGTAGAGCGGAAGAGCGCAGGTAGGCGTGACCGTAGGAATAGGTTTATTCAGACAGCCGCGCGGGAGTGGCGCGAGTCATCGTCGTCATCTGACGTGTCGTTATCTTCACTACAATATATAGTATAGACATATACACTGCTGTACAAAGAAAGGGAAAAGGAAAGGAGATATGGTGCCACATGTCTGTGTACAATGAATAGCTGGGCAGACGGATAGGTGACCTCTAACCGTTTAAGAACAGTAAAAGGTGTTGTTGTGAACAAAAAGGCTCGCCAACCCAGTTTCGCGGAAGGGGGGTCAGGAGTATGGGAAACGAGTTGCCCAGAATGGACAAAAGGGAAGGTTACGGATTATCTAACGGAGTACCAGACGATGACTGAAAGTGGGGATTCAAGAATTGTGCACAAATAAATATAGATATATAGCTACTAAATTTACATAAGCGGATATAACGAGCCAGGACTAAGATTCAGACCATTTGGTGTGAGACACTTAAATTGCGAAATTAAGTAGGACTCTCTATTCTTACGTTTAATGTCGGTGCGGAACCCAGATTCTAGCAATATAATTTTCAAATCAGTTTCAAAATCGTGATTAGGTTGATTGAAGTGAATGGCGACAGGAGTTTGGCGGGCATTTAGGATATCAAATTTGTGGCCATAAAATCGTTTTCTCATTGTGTTGGAGGTTTCACCGATGTATTGTGAATTGCACTTGCCGCAGAATATCAAGTAACAAATATTGGGTGAATTACAGTGGAGTGAATGACGGATTTTCAAACAGAAGTCACCCAAAGTGCTACGGGCAATGGTGGTTCAACAGCAGAGAGACCTTCGTCATTGGGAATGTTAGTGTAAAGCGAAACGACATCCATTGTTGCCAACAAAATGTCAGCATGGTTACTGAAATGGTCATGGACAGCGTTAATTTTGGAAAGGAAATCATTTGTGTCTTTGACAAAGGATGGGAGAAGGGGTGGGATGTGTTTGATGCAGTGGTCAGCAACTAAGGATAATTTCTCTGTCGGTGTGTTTATTCCTGAAATAATGGGTCTCCCAGGGTTATTGGGTTTATGAACTTTGATCAAAAGATAAAAATTACCTGGTGTGACGTTCTTAGGACGCAAGAGTTTGGAAATATGGGACGGGATAAGTTTACTAGTGACGAGTTCATCAATTTTCTTATTAATAAGAAGACAAAAGGAAGGGGTTGGATCCTGATCGATAGCTCTGTAGAATGAGCGGTCACTCAACTGCCTGTCTGCTTCCGCGATGTAGTCGGACGTATTAAGAACAACTATACCGCCACCCTTGTCCGCTGGTCTGATAATAATGTCATTACGGGCTTTAAGATTTCGTAGCGCTACTTTCTCAAAATTAGACAAGTTATCAGTGTGTACAATAGATTTCGAATAATTTGTCTTGATATCCTTGTGAACGGCCTTGATGTAATTGTCAATAAGGGGGCTAGTTCTAGAGGAGTCCGGCGTCCAGCTAGAGGGGTTTCGGAAGGGCGCAGCATCTGAGCTAGGTTTATCGTGAAAGAAGGTTTTCAGGTGCATTCTCCTACCTAAGTTGTGCAGATCGTGCAGAATTTCAAATTCATCAATATTACGCTCCGTAGGTACAAAACTGAGACCTTTTGAGAGAACACCAAGTTCAGCCTCGTCGAGGGTCACATCAGAAAGATTAAAGACGGTGTTATGGCCCGCCTTCGTGGAAGATGGTTCAGAATTTATCGCGTCACAAATGCCATGCGCTAAAATGGGAGATAGAATAAGATTATCACGTTTCGATTTTTTGGTTTTGATTTCGTGAATTTTCTTCAGCTTATTGGCAGTGAATTCAGAGAGATTAAGAACTTCATGTTGAGAGAGTTGGTTCGCAAGCTGTTTGAGCTGGTTATCAATATCTTTCAAGACGTAAGAACTTTCCTGTCTGAGAATTTTAACTAGTTGGAGCGACGCATTATTGAGAGCGGTAGCCCACTTCGTAGAGCTCAAGGGGGAATGGAACTTAAAAGACGGCGTGATGGACAATGATAAACCTTTGGGAATTATACGTTGAGATATACAATCTGTATAAAAACTAAAATTAGACAGGAATCTAGCTTTCCTAGCCAAAAGTTTACGCGCTTTCAAGAAGGGCACTGAATGACGTTCATTGTTCTGTACAAGTCATTGTGTCCGGCCGGACCTGCGTTGTCTAGACTGCTTACGTGTTGTCATAGGGAAGCGACGGCCAACTCTCCTCTGTGCCCCGGCTGGAGGAGAAGAGCGTACTTGAGCAGACGCACCACGCGAAGTAGAAAAAGTCCTTGGTGAAGAACCCACGTTCATCCATCGTCATCCCACGTCAACCCACGTCATCCATCAACTTTCTTGATGTGACAGTGTCATGTAAATCTGGTAGGCTGACCACTGAACTATACAAGAAACCAACGGACAAGCGCCAGTATCTCCACTATGAAAGCTATCATCCCAATCACCAGAAAAGGAGTATTCCATATGGTCAGTTCTTGCGCCTGAAACGAATCTGCTCAGATCAGACTGATTTTGTAAAACATGCTCAGCAAATGGTATCTGATTTCGAAAAAAGAAATTACCCATTTGAACTCATCCATGACTCGTTTGCCAAATCATCTAGCCTATCCAGGGAGTCCTTATTCACCCCGAAACGCAAAGAGGACTTAAGTAATGTAGTTTTATCCACCACATATCATAAATCACTTGTCAATACCAATTCCATTCTTAGACGCCACCTCAATATATTACATGCTGACGAGCAACTAAAGGAAATTTTTCCCGCTCCCCCATTAGTAGCATTCCGTAGATCGAAAAATTTGCGCGACATCCTCACGTCATCATGCATGATGAAGCGCTCGCCGGGTTGTTATCCCTGTGGTAGTACACGGTGCCAGACCTGTAAATTTATCGCGCCGTCCACCATTGCCCGTAGCACTTTGGGTGACTTCTGTTTGAAAATCCGTCATTCACTCCACTGTAATTCACCCAATATTTGTTACTTGATATTCTGCGGCAAGTGCAATTCACAATACATCGGTGAAACCTCCAACACAATGAGAAAACGATTTTATGGCCACAAATTTGATATCCTAAATGCCCGCCAAACTCCTGTCGCCATTCACTTCAATCAACCTAATCACGATTTTGAAACTGATTTGAAAATTATATTGCTAGAATCTGGGTGCCGAACCGACATTAAACGTAAGAATAGAGAGTCCTACTTAATTTCGCAATTTAAGTGTCTCACACCAAATGGTCTGAATCTTAGTCCTGGCTCGTTATATCCGCTTATGTAAATTTAGTAGCTATATATCTATATTTATTTGTGCACAATTCTTGAATCCCCACTTTCAGTCATCGTCTGGTACTCCGTTAGATAATCCGTAACCTTCCCTTTTGTCCATTCTGGGCAACTCGTTTCCCATACTCCTGACCCCCCTTCCGCGAAACTGGGTTGGCGAGCCTTTTTGTTCACAACACCTTTTACTGTTCTTAAACGGTTAGAGGTCACTTACCCGTCTGCCCAGCTATTCATTGTACACAGACATGTGGCACCATATCTCCTTTCCTTTTCCCTTTCTTTGTACAGCAGTGTATATGTCTATACTATATATACTTATGTGTGTCACCACTTCACTTTGTACCTGAGGAAGCGTGGACCTCCACGCGAAAGCTTGTACAAATTAAACTTAAACAAAAATCTTCAGTGTCGGCTTCTGTATTTTGTTTATGTGATCTACAGGACTTGACTCCCCTCTTCGTATACGCATCTGTTACTTACCATGTCTCGTCCTGCGACACTGGAGATTTCATCACGCATTGCCATAATCGGCAACTCTCTTATCAAATTGGTGCCACAGTTTTTGAGTTCAACCAACATCTACATCAAGTCGGTGAGTGGCGGAAGAATTTTGGATTTCCTGAAAGTGGTGGATGATCTCCCTGGTGACTTTTCGGCGATTATATTGCAAATTTGCTCTATCGACGTGGCCACAGAACCTATCGCTACGACCATTGAGAGAATTGATTGCCTATTGTCGCACATCCGATCTTCACGATCGCAAACGCTGGTTGTATTCTCGAGTGTTCCACCTAGATTACCATCCTTCTACACAACCCGTGACCAGAGCCAGTTCCTACGGAATGTGAACCGCAACATCAGTCTCCTCAACCACCATTTCTGGTACTTATCCTTGCTAAACTCCGGAGTGGGAAGCATCCAGCACTTGCGGATGGACCAGTCACCTTGGAATTTCCTGGCTCTGGACGGCCACCACTTGAACCTTCGGGGCGCGAGGTGTTTGGCTTCCCACTACCGTAACTGCATCCTCACGCACATCTTGCAAGACCTCCCACCCCCAGCTGTGACGTCTTCCCCCTTTGAGCTGCGTCTGGAAGATTTCCCCCCCTTCCCCGTCGATCAGAGACCATCCACTTCTACAACCGACGCCACGACTGCGCGCTATGCCGACGTTCTTGCTCCACTTAACTCGTGCAACGACCAACCAGCCCCTTCTGCTTCCCATCCTACGTTGGTTCCTACAACCCTTGTGCCCAAGACCTCTTCTCCACAAGCTCCAGCTTCACCCATCAACAGTCCCCCGGCCTCTTCTCCAGCCGCTGACAACGTAATCAGCTTCTCTCCTGCGGAGTGTGTTAACCATAGTGCCGGAGTCCACCTGCGATCCCCACTTCACCCCGATGCATCTCCAGGGGTGTCTGACTGTGTGAACGTGGGTTCTTCACCAAGGACTTTTTCTACTTCGCGTGGTGCGTCTGCTCAAGTACGCTCTTCTCCTCCAGCCGGGGCACAGAGGAGAGTTGGCCGTCGCTTCCCTATGACAACACGTAAGCAGTCTAGACAACGCAGGTCCGGCCGGACACAATGACTTGTACAGAACAATGAACGTCATTCAGTGCCCTTCTTGAAAGCGCGTAAACTTTTGGCTAGGAAAGCTAGATTCCTGTCTAATTTTAGTTTTTATACAGATTGTATATCTCAACGTATAATTCCCAAAGGTTTATCATTGTCCATCACGCCGTCTTTTAAGTTCCATTCCCCCTTGAGCTCTACGAAGTGGGCTACCGCTCTCAATAATGCGTCGCTCCAACTAGTTAAAATTCTCAGACAGGAAAGTTCTTACGTCTTGAAAGATATTGATAACCAGCTCAAACAGCTTGCGAACCAACTCTCTCAACATGAAGTTCTTAATCTCTCTGAATTCACTGCCAATAAGCTGAAGAAAATTCACGAAATCAAAACCAAAAAATCGAAACGTGATAATCTTATTCTATCTCCCATTTTAGCGCATGGCATTTGTGACGCGATAAATTCTGAACCATCTTCCACGAAGGCGGGCCATAACACCGTCTTTAATCTTTCTGATGTGACCCTCGACGAGGCTGAACTTGGTGTTCTCTCAAAAGGTCTCAGTTTTGTACCTACGGAGCGTAATATTGATGAATTTGAAATTCTGCACGATCTGCACAACTTAGGTAGGAGAATGCACCTGCAAACCTTCTTTCACGATAAACCTAGCTCAGATGCTGCGCCCTTCCGAAACCCCTCTAGCTGGACGCCGGACTCCTCTAGAACTAGCCCCCTTATTGACAATTACATCAAGGCCGTTCACAAGGATATCAAGACAAATTATTCGAAATCTATTGTACACACTGATAACTTGTCTGATTTTGAGAAAGTAGCGCTACGAAATCTTAAAGCCCGTAATGACATTATTATCAGACCAGCGGACAAGGGTGGCGGTATAGTTGTTCTTAATACGTCCGACTACATCGCGGAAGCAGACAGGCAGTTGAGTGACCGCTCATTCTACAGAGCTATCGATCAGGATCCAACCCCTTCCTTTTGTCTTCTTATTAATAAGAAAATTGATGAACTCGTCACTAGTAAACTTATCCCGTCCCATATTTCCAAATTCTTGCGTCCTAAGAACGTCACACCAGGTAATTTTTATCTTTTGATCAAAGTTCATAAACCCAATAACCCTGGGAGACCCATTATTTCAGGAATAAACACACCGACAGAGAAATTATCCTTAGTTGCTGACCACTGCATCAAACACATCCCACCCCTTCTCCCATCCTTTGTCAAAGACACAAACGATTTCCTTTCCAAAATTAACGCTGTCCATGACCATTTCAGTAACCATGCTGACATTTTGTTGGCAACAATGGATGTCGTTTCGCTTTACACTAACATTCCCAATGACGAAGGTCTCTCTGCTGTTGAACACTTCCTTAATTCTCACCCTTCCGATATTCTTCCCATGCCCGCTATCATCCCCCTTTTAGAACTAGTTCTTAGCTGTAATAACTTCGTATTCAACGATCAACACTTCGTCCAAATTCATGGCGCTGCCATGGGCTCCCGGGTTTCACCTAATTATGCCAATTTATTCATGGGTCGTTTTGAAAACTCAGCCCTCAATTCTTTCCCCCTTAAGCCACTTATATATCTCAGGTTCATCGACGACATTTTTGTCCTCTGGTCTGGTGATGAGGCATCTCTGCAGTCATTTTTTGATCACTTCAATTCTCTGCATAGCAAAATTAAATTTACCTGTAACTATTCAAGGTCATCCATCAACTTTCTTGATGTGACAGTGTCATGTAAATCTGGTAGGCTGACCACTGAACTATACAAGAAACCAACGGACAAGCGCCAGTATCTCCACTATGCACAAAAGCACACGTGACCAGAAACACACACGCCCTAAAGGGAAAAAATCATTTGCTGAAGCTGCAGCGAAGGGGAAGAATAGTCCAGAAGTGCCTTCTGAGCCTATAGCAACAGCCACGCCAGCGACTCCAGCTCGTGCGCTCCAACAGGAACACGGCAAACAGAGCTCCCATCACACTGAGACGCAAGCGAATGTCAGTCTTGAGATGCTCGTGCCATTGATCATTCTTGCTCTGCGCTCAATCTTGAAAGCGATACCTGGAGCATCTAAACTTCCGGAGGTGCAAGCTCTGCTCTCCCTGGAGCCGATGCTGAACAAGCGTACCACACTGACCAGTAATGACCGATAGGTACAAACATACTACTGTATTTCAGTGGAATATCAATGGCATGCGAACTAAATTAGGCGACTTTCGCAATTTTGTGTATAGGCACAATTTCCCTGTGTTGGCTATCAGCGAGCATCGAATGGATCCTTCTTTCCGGCTCTCAAACTACGTTACGTACGTCTCTGCCTCGACGACGGGGTCCAGCCGGGCTATGTTGTGTGTTAGAAAGGACATTCCTAGCAGCCTTTTGTGCACCTCTAGCGATGGGGACTTCGAGTTTGTTGTCTGCAGTGTTCTCCTCCGCACACGAAAGATTGCTGTGGCTAGTGTATACATCGCCCCTTCTATTCGCATCCCGGAAGATGCTATGAGGGAGTTCTTCCAGCGACTTCCTTCCTGTTTTATCATATGTGGCGACTTCAACGCCCATGGCAACAGCTGGGGAAGTCAACATGCCGATTCAAGGGCGCGACTGATTCAACAATGTATTGAAGACTGCAGTGCTGTGGTGTTAAATGACGGCTCACCGACATATTTCCGGGGTCTCTCTTATTCAAGCTGCCTGGATATTACAGTCTGCTCTCCCGATCTGGTTTCTCGCATGCACTGGAGGACGGATTTAGATACACTAGGAAGCGACCACATACCTATACTCATCTCTTACTCCCCAATGGTTGCCGGATCACGACAAGAAAGAGTCACAGACTGGAAAGTATTCAAACGCAGGACAGAGGAACTTCTACAGAATGTCACCACTTTTGACGAATTCAACGAGGCGCTGTCATCTAGTATTGCAGCTGCAACAAAAAAGATATCGTGCCCGATCAAATATCGCAGCGTGGACGCCGGGTTCGAAAGGTTGCGGACAATACGTCGTAGGGCGGAAAGAAGACTGCGAAGATCGGGTTGCATTGAGGATTATCGCGAGCTTTGCAGGCTGCGATCACTCATTCGCACTCATCTTCAACGTCTAGCCAAGCAGAGATGGAGAGCACTCTGTTCTACACTATCTCCATACACACCTACGGGACATGTCTGGCGGATCATCAAGGGCCTAAGCTCCCCGGTTGAACAAGTTAAGCCGTTTGGAGCACTAGCCGTTCATCAGGGCACGACCGAAAAATCTGTTGGGGAAGACTTTTGTAGGCTTTTTATTAGGCCCTCAGATGCGTCATGCACAACATCCCACAGGGACTCGGCACAAGCCGCGTATAGGGCGGTTGTTTTTACACAGCCAGCTGAAGACCCCTATATGGACAGTGACATCACGATACAGGAATTGGAGGCTGCCATCCACCTGTCCACGAAGCGGTCAGCTCCAGGGCCCGATGGGGTCTCATACAAAGCTATAGCCTCCTTGGGACCGACGTCGCGCACTTTACTTTTGAATTTGATCAACGACTCTTGGAGACGCGGCTTTGTCCCTCCGTCATGGAAGACGTCGCAAGTTGTGCCAGTCCTGAAGCCTGGAAAATCACCTAGAGAGTTGACGTCATTTCGGCCCATCAGTCTTACAAGCTGCGTGTGTAAGATCATGGAAAGGATTATCCTACGCCGAATAGAGTGGTTCTTAGAGTTCCGGCGTCTGCTACCTACCGAAATGGCAGGTTTCAGAAAGGCTCGGACCTCGATAGACTGCATCATAAACTTGGTCACTCACATTGAAGAAGCTAGATTTCGGGGTGAGCTTACAGCAGCTGTTTTCTTGGATATAAAGAGAGCATATGATACGACGAGCTACAACCATGTCCTTTACGACCTATACAGTTTCAACGTCACTGGCCGGGCTCTTCGCTGGATTTCTGCTTTTCGTAATGGTCGGTCTGTTTTCGTGAGATCAGCAAAAGGCGACACGAGTTTGCATACATTGTCAGCAGGGGTACCACAGGGGAGCGTACTCAGTCCTTTACTTTTCAATGCTGTCATGGCTGCCCTGCCTCGTCTCTTGCCCAAAGGGGTATTTGTTAGTCTCTACGCAGATGACATCTGTATATGGTCATCGGGAAAGCAGTGGCCTGCTTTACAGCGTCGCCTTCAGACTTCACTTGATCGCGTAGTGCACTTCCTGCTGGAGAGAGGCATGGACCTGTCTTCAGAAAAGACTGTAATGCTGCCTTTTACGCGTCGCCATCTTAAAAGATTTCAGCTACAAATTGGTCATCATCAGGTACGTCGTGTACCACATCACCGCTTTCTCGGCGTTTCTCTCGACCGGAGTTTGTCATGGGTAGCGGAGGTGCGCTGTCTAAAAGCAAGAGCTGAGAGTCGTCTTAATGTTCTTCGTTACTTATGCGGTTCCCGGTGGGGCACATCTCCTCGGGCAATGCTCAGCGTTCACCGATCTCTTATAAGTCAGATGGTTGCGCATCACATCCCCTTGCTACACAACCTCCCTGTTACCACAGAGAAGGTGTTAGAGTCTATCCTAGCAAAGGGCGTCAAGCTCTGTCTTGGCCTTCGTCGAGCAACGTCAAACGCTTTAGCCATGGCAGAAGCACGGGAACCACCTGTATCAGCTCTCAGGATGCAAGAAACGTTCCGCCACTACGTGCGGTTGGCAACGCGTCACCATCGCCATCCTCAGCTTCGAGCCATTATGAGTCGTCACCACTCTTCTTTTACCCAAGCTATCCAGACACAACGTGGTCTTATTCCGAAACACAAGCCACATGCATTACCAGATATCCCAACATGGGTCCTGCAGCCTCCTGGCGTAAGAACTAGTGTGCCTGGACTCCCGGGAAAGAAGGATATACCAACGCATGTTCTTCGTCAGTTCAGTCTTGAGCTACTAAACAGCTCCGCAGGCAGGATGCAGATTTTCACGGATGCCTCTACGACATCATCCGGCTCCTCGTGTGCATTTGTTATCCCGGAGGCGAATATTGAGAGAGCGGTGCGGCTGTCTCACGTCACCTCTGCAACGGCCGCTGAACTTTATGGAGTCCTCTTGGCAATAAGTTTCATCAACTCACAGTCTTCAGCTGCTCGCTGGACCATCTATAGCGACTCAAAATGTGCGTTACAGACCCTAGCTACCATGTTTACTACGGGATCTCTGGCGACACCAGCACAAGATGTCTTACACGCACACCATGCAGCAGTTTTAAAAGGTCATGACATCCAAATGCAGTGGATCCCTAGCCACTGTGGCATTGCAGGTAACGAGGCTGTGGACGCTGCTGCACGCAGGGCTCTTCAACTAAGGCGCGCCCAGGTGTTGCCCATTTATTTCACCAAGGGTGACGCGGGGCGAATGCTGAACGAGTTAAAACAAAGAATGTGCAATACCTCCTGGTTAACAGGATCGGTTCGGGATTCGCTTCTGTATAAGGTCGACCCAGGGTTACGCTTTCGAGTACCACCTTCCTTTACGCGACAAACGACAACTGTCCTACATAGGCTACGGCTCAATGTACCGTACAGCGCACGTCTCCTCTTCAAAATCGGAAAGCGAGACTCTCCGAACTGTAGTGAGTGTGGCGTTGTAGAGGATGTAGAACACATCCTTCTCAGGTGTCAGAAGTACGTCGCTGCTCGAAGGGCATTAGAGACAAGCCTCTCTCGTTTGGACTCCCGAGCCTTCGACATCACGAAACTATTAGGTCCTCCTTCGTCCGACAAGGCGCTAAGGGCACTTGAAGACTTTTTGCATGCAACCGGGCTTATGGACATCCTATGACACGGTGAATGTGTGATGTGTCCTGTGTGTGCCCCCGGTGATTCCGCCACTTTACTCTAACTTGGGCGCAGCTCTTGAACTTTTGACCTACATGTTGAACTCAATTATCATCTCTGTTCGTCTCTGGACATCATCCTTCTGCGTTTTCATCATCTCATCATCAGATTGAACTTTCTGTATTAAGTGTACTGGGGTAGCCAGTTTGACTTCGTCGAAACTTACATCCCCATTTTTTTCTTTACTCACATCACATCACATCACATCACATCTCCACTATGAAAGCTATCATCCCAATCACCAGAAAAGGAGTATTCCATATGGTCAGTTCTTGCGCCTGAAACGAATCTGCTCAGATCAGACTGATTTTGTAAAACATGCTCAGCAAATGGTATCTGATTTCGAAAAAAGAAATTACCCATTTGAACTCATCCATGACTCGTTTGCCAAATCATCTAGCCTATCCAGGGAGTCCTTATTCACCCCGAAACGCAAAGAGGACTTAAGTAATGTAGTTTTATCCACCACATATCATAAATCACTTGTCAATACCAATTCCATTCTTAGACGCCACCTCAATATATTACATGCTGACGAGCAACTAAAGGAAATTTTTCCCGCTCCCCCATTAGTAGCATTCCGTAGATCGAAAAATTTGCGCGACATCCTCACGTCATCATGCATGATGAAGCGCTCGCCGGGTTGTTATCCCTGTGGTAGTACACGGTGCCAGACCTGTAAATTTATCGCGCCGTCCACCATTGCCCGTAGCACTTTGGGTGACTTCTGTTTGAAAATCCGTCATTCACTCCACTGTAATTCACCCAATATTTGTTACTTGATATTCTGCGGCAAGTGCAATTCACAATACATCGGTGAAACCTCCAACACAATGAGAAAACGATTTTATGGCCACAAATTTGATATCCTAAATGCCCGCCAAACTCCTGTCGCCATTCACTTCAATCAACCTAATCACGATTTTGAAACTGATTTGAAAATTATATTGCTAGAATCTGGGTTCCGCACCGACATTAAACGTAAGAATAGAGAGTCCTACTTAATTTCGCAATTTAAGTGTCTCACACCAAATGGTCTGAATCTTAGTCCTGGCTCGTTATATCCGCTTATGTAAATTTAGTAGCTATATATCTATATTTATTTGTGCACAATTCTTGAATCCCCACTTTCAGTCATCGTCTGGTACTCCGTTAGATAATCCGTAACCTTCCCTTTTGTCCATTCTGGGCAACTCGTTTCCCATACTCCTGACCCCCCTTCCGCGAATCCGGCAAAAAATATTCTTTGGGTATCTCTATCTCCATGGCACCAATCTGAGAAAAAAATAGTGTCAAAATTCGTGATGGTCGAGCCACGCGATTGGATCGCTTCTTGTGGAATGACCCTGTATTGCCAACTGTAGGATGAGACAAGCGTTAGCTTGCCCACATTACGTTTCAAAAATAGACCCACTAGGACCCACTAGAATTCTCTTCCGAAGCCAAAACAGATACCATTTGTTGCTTATAACGCGACCCTCCGTAAATTCGAGAGTCCTGCTCACCTGCTACGCAAAACTAAGGGTGAGCTGTCCATGTTTCTTTCGATTACGCAAAGAAAAAATACTCAAAGCGAGGAATTGATTGAAGTATTAAGCTCTGCTTTATTCCAAAGTCTATGTTTTTTACTCCCTTTAGTGTGAGACATTCAGGTAGGACCTTTGAAAGTCAAAAGCAGTGCGACAGAATCGCGCGTTTCTGTTCTTTCCATGAGAAATGCTTCATGTATCATAGACGGTCATTCCTTTTGGCTGCAGGGAATTTTACGCTGGGCCACCCTTTATTTAAGAAAATGTCAGTCAGGTCTCAGGATCGGCCCAAAAAGAAAACAAATGTGTTTAGGGAGTCTGAGCAGGTAAACTAAACAAAATAATATTTCTCGTCCCCCTAGCTACCCACAAGGACAGGCACAGGACGTACTCGAATGACTCTTCACGGACAGTCCGCGAGTTTTATCCTCAAGACGTTCTGGGGATACACCTCGAAGGACGAGGACACGATGACACAGTGGAGGCATCCTGAGGACCATGTGTGTTCTTGGGGGTATATGTCTTGACACCTACTACACATGGCTATGCTGTCATCGTGCTTTCTGAAAAAAATATTTCTTGCAGATTAGGCGTGTATGGCGCAACATGCACCAGGAAGAAAGACGCAAGCATTGTGTTCAACATTGTTCCCGAGGCTTTTCAATCTGTCTCTGCTGGGTCCCCAGCCACACTGGGATCCCGGGGAATGAACGAGCCGACCGTGAGGCTCGGCGAGCGTTGGCACAAGAGGAGTCAGATCTAGGACTACCCTACCAAGACATCCTGCCAGTGTTAAAGTGAGCTGTCTACACACAATGGCAGTAGGAGTGGGGCATGGAAGAAAATAACAAGCTACACGTCACACAGCCACACGTTTTCCCCCCGCATTGGACTGAACACATCAACAGGTCCTCTGAAGTTCTTTACGCGAGATTGAGGATTGGGCACACATGGCTCACGCATCACCACCTACTCAGAGGTCAGGATCCGCCAGCTTGCGCGCACTGCGGTGACAGCTTGACTGTCTTGCACGTTCTGGCATCCTGCCCTCACTTCGAACACCAACGCCAACAGTATTTCACCGCATTCTACAGATACCATGTCCCACTCCACCCAGCCCTTCTACTGGGTGACACTCCTCTTGTGCCGTTTGATGATGTCATCCAATTTTTGACCATGTGTGGGCTACTAAGTCAGATGTAGATGTTAAGCATTGCTCCGCTTTTATCCAATATCACCGAACTCCTCATGTAAATATCTCATCCTGGATCACCTCATCGCTCACACTTTTAGATAGCTTTTAACTGCCATACTCACTTGTTATCGTCATCCTCCTCTCTCTCCTATCTTGGTCCATCTCATCGCTCATACCTGTAGATAGCTCTTAACTACCACACACTCTATCTCTCACATCATCTCTCCCATAATCATTTCCCACACACTCACCATAGTTTTGGGGCTCTATGGCCTTTGTTGCCTTTGTGCCATTAAATCCATAATCTCTCTCTCTCGCATTGTGTTCAATGTGGCGGAGACTCATGTACGTCATTACAAGGTTTGCAAATGCTTTGAGAAAGACAAGTTGGACCGGAAGTGAGAATCTATGTGCTTTTTTTTTTCATTGTTGATCATCGTCCGATCATTGCGAATTTTGTGCCTGCGTGAGACGAGCGCTCAGGTGTGTTGATGATGAATGGGGATGCTTTCAGAGGTACGTACTCGTGAGTGGTGAATAAAGTGATTTCTTGCTGCTATCTACTGTTTCGCGTGGGTTTTTGCGGGTTCCCATCTCCCCTAGACAAGAGCGGCTTACTTCGCAGAACATTTCAGAAAGCATGTAGACAGCGACGGGGAGGGGCGGTGAATAGCTTGCCGTTGCTGGCCACACAGCAGCATTTTCAAGATCGCCATAACCAGCATCAATGCAACTATTCTGCCACATCATCATCAAGGCAGCCCTCATGTTAGCATCAGCATCAGAGCGGCTCTAGTGTTAACATCAGCCTGAACAGCTCTGTTAACGTTAGTATCAGAGCGGCTCCACGTGTAAACGTGAGCATGAAGACAGTGTCCCCAATCACATCAAACCTGATATCACTCATCAATAGGGAACACACCCATAAACCTGTGTTACCACGGCAGTGCCTCTGCTTCTCTTGTTACATGCTATGTAGTACAATGTGGCTTAACCTAGCTTGTTCTCTACACAACCTGTATATTTTTGTCTCCATTCTGCTAAAAATGCTTGTAAATCCAGCATATGTATAACCTCCTAGCTGCTGTGGTACTATTGTAGTTTCCTATCTTACTTTTAATTCATTCTAGTCGAGAGTATTTTTATGAAAAGCTGTCTTACTGTACTCAGTCAGTACACCAATAAACGTTGAAGCTGAACCACATATTTGCATCATGATATTGCTCAAAGTATATCACCTAGCATAACATAAAAAAACGTCCCAACAAGGTACCAGATCATGTCTCTAAAAGACATCCCAGTGACATGATATGGATGCTTGTTTTAACATCCATGGGATGTCCACTCTGACATCATCGGGAGGATTGTGGACGTCCACAGGTAGTCCACATATCCTGGTAAGGACGTCTTGCAGTCATCCCTGGGACATTTATGGTTTACTGGGGTGACAGTGTGTTAGTATGCGTCCAGGGCCGACTTCAGGGCGAAGTGTGCCGACATTCGTCTGTAAAGTCTACGGGAAAACCCAGTGAAAACGTCAGACAGTACAGCCGGTAAGGGGATTCGAACCCGCGCCACCTCCGAGGCTCTGCATCAAAGGCGATCATTCTAACCGGTACTCCACGCGAGCTGGTACAGAAAAATGTACGTCCCGCCGGTCCCTCTCTTCCTCAAACATGAAGGGATAGCTGTGTCATCGTGCCTAAAATCTACAATCACAAAATCCCGGCGTTCTGATTGCACACCAGTCAGTGCGACGTCACGCAGGATATACTTGTTAGTATAAGAAGAAAGGAACAAAATAAGAATATCCCAGCCAAGTGTGCATGTTGTTTCAACAAACGTGACGATTGATTGCAGTGTATTCAGTATTCTCTACGCGAATCGTAAGTGAAAGTAGCCCAAGCTTTCCAAGTAAAAACACGTAATAAGTGGTTAGGTATTTTAGTATTTATCTTAGTCCGAGGACTTCAAGACCGGCAATATCGCAATCGGGGATTTCGCAACAATTCCACGCGTACCAAAAGTGGATGTTTCTCAGGGGACATTTCTTCCGGGGAAATTTTTTCCTGGGACATTTTTTCCTAGAACATTTTTTCCGGTTCCCGGTGAACAGTCATAGAATTATTGCATAATTGTTACAATTGGTTACATAATTAAGGTCCTATGGCTGTGTGAAGCACATAAAAATAACTTATAACGCCGATTTCTGCAACGTAATCCGCCATGTGGGTTTAGGAGGCAAAGACACTTCGGCAGCACAGTCCTGTACCGTTGAGACTATCTCGGCACCCCCCCCCCCCCCCCTTGCACACACACACACAAGAAAAGGAATGAAAAAGTGCCCTAACCTAACCTGAACTAATCTAACTAGACGCTTCCTATATTTCACAAGATGGCAACCTCCAAATCCGTTAGGCTTAGCAGGGCCGCGGTTATCCCGCTGTAGAAGCGCTCCAGATTGTGCTATTCGCAAGCATATATAAAGGTTCTAACAATTTTATTATTCTTATATTTCTAGTTTCCGCATAGGACTCTCTTTCACCCGTATATGCGGTATTTCGCTTTCAGACACTGTCACTATTTTTCAAAACCAAGTGGTCCCGATAACGATCCTACACCCTCAAGGAATTCTCGAGGGATGCGGGATTGACCACTGGGTACTGCTCCCGACACGGTTGTCTGAAATCGCCTGTCAGTAGCTCTGCAGTCTATATCTCCTTGATTGTCATCGAAAATGTTGTTTCATTATCGTATTTAACGGAGGGTCATACGCTGCACGTGTTTCTTACTTGAAATAAATGATCCTGCAACATCCGAAGATACGAGATGAGATAAACCACGGGGTGCTGATTTCAGACGGCCGTGTCACAACCAGCACATGCAACTTTTACTGAGGACTGCTTGCCCCACAGCAAGTAACAAACAGTCGTAAGCAAATAATAAGAGTAACGGCAGCAAGTAACAACACCCAAGCGCTGATAGCACCCGATTTCATCCCGAATTCCAGAGAAAACAGAAAAATATTGTTGTCCCCATTCCTCTTTCTGAATACATATTACAATAAACCTCTACCCGAGAAACGTCATCATGACGTTGGTAGACAGACTGAAGGGTTCCATTTCCCATTTCCGCTACCCTAATCTACTGTGGCTACTTTTCGCCCACTTTGAGCCACTCGGAGTTGCCAGAGTTGAATAGGGGACTACCTGTGACGTCACGCAGGGTGGGGATGTGGGACAGGGGGCCTTGAGTAGTTTCGGTTGTCGATATAAGCTATCTCAGTCCCCGACGACGAAATCAACTTTGTTTTCAATTTCTGAAGAACGTACCGAACCTATTTACACAGCTTCAAATTGTCCCGGAGTCTCCCTTTAAGCTGAACAGGACTATAGTTCATAGGAGGCTATGGCTTATCATAACACTGAAAACATAGCAGGCCAAACAAAAATTTTAAATATATGTGTTCGAGTTAGCCGAAAGTACGAAATATCGGGGTTTGAATTTACGCCAATTTACTGTATAATGGGTTGTCTTCCAAGAATGTTAGAAATTCCTACCAAGTAACGTAGGCAACAGAGGGGCATGCGGTCATGGGATTTTTTCTACAGGAATATCTGCCACATATTGGTCCATTTTATTTCATTTCAATTGATGGAAATTTAATCTCTTGAATTCAACTCCTCCTAAATTTCTCATTTCAACCAAACGTTTTCTTTGCGGAAATGGGTTCCCCAGCGTCATTTTACTCAGTATAGCACCTGATAGACACGTAACACAATGACAGTTGCTGAAATAAATTCGCCGAAAATCCGTGGAAATGGGTCCTTGACTCCGGCTCTTCTTTGTCAGCTCTAAATCTGCCACTTGCGAAAAAGACACGGCGCATGCCCACATCCCCCTCTCCCTCGTGCATCCCGCCGGGTTTCGAACTGGCTGGAAAATAGTGATGGGCGATAGTCATCCAAACACTAGCGATAGTACTACCGATGGTTCAGACGACTACTCATTTGACTATCGATAATTTTGCTCAGAACTATGGATATATTGAGCTATCGATAGTGAGCTGGACACAGTCCAAACCCTCGTGCTGCAAAAATGTTAAAGTCACTGCTGCCATTTACGTTGTCAATCTAATGAAATGCATTTACTTATAGTCGCACAGTAGATCATATTTTTTAAATAGTTTCGGACCGCTAGCATGAAAAAAAAAAAAAGATTACATAAAACAGTTCCGGAGGAACTGTTCCGAAAAGCAGTCGTGAATCAGAACAGTCGGGAAACAGAAAAGGAGATTTTGTGGATTGTTGTGCGCTATACGTATGGTTAACATTAATCAGAGCAGTCGCATAGGCTGTCAAACTATCAGTAGTTTAAGTTACTGTCACTTTAATATATCCCCAGAAATGCCCACTTAAAAAAGTGCAAATGTATAAATACTCCGATATTTCATATTTCATGAACTTCACAATTTGATTCCCATGATGATTTTCTTCTTCTTCTTCTTTTTTCTGAGAAGTAACAACTAATCAAGAGCGAAATGCCATCATCGAACTGCATGCGAAAAAACGAGAGTTCAGGAGGTTTTATTTCCTATGGAAATGCATCCAACTCTTAAATTGTGAGTGACTGAACTATCCATAGTTCGTATGAGCGAAACGCAAATTCAGCCTGTTTCGGTTTTACAAGGAACAAAATGGATCATGAGTAGATTTTTCAATTTGTAGTTGGCAAACTATTGAGAATTTGGAGGAGCAAAACGCGAATCCAGAAAGTGTCGTTTCAAAAGAAACCTGCTCAAATTTTAAATTTGGTGTGAACAAACTATTGATAGTTTCCAGGAGCGAAGAGCAAATTCAGAATGTTTCGCTTTCAAAAGAAACATGTTAACATTTTAAATTAGCAGTGAGCGAACTCTTGATAGTTTGCAGGAGCGAGACCCAATTCAGTAGGTTTCACATTGAAAAGAAACATGCTGAAACTATAAATTCGGAGTGAATAAACTATGGATAGTATGCAGAAGCGAAACGCAAATTCAGAAAGTTCTGGTTTCAAAAGAAACCTGCTCAGATTTTAAATTCGGAGTGAAGAAACTATTGATATTTGCAGGAGCGAACCACACAAACTATTGGTCGTTTGCAGGAGCAAATCTCGCAGAAAGTTTGGTTTTCAAAAGCAAGAAGCTAAAGCAAGTGTTGCAACTGCTTTTGGCTATCAGCGGCATTTGACCGAGGGAGTCACGCCTTCCTTTGTTTGGCTACATTCGTCACGTGAACGTGGGATGTGTACAGCTCAAGTGGGTGCGATTGTGCTACCGGGGAGTCATCATACAGTTCCAAGTCATCGGAAGCCTTTCGAACCCTATGCTTGTGAGGTCGTCAGTGCGACAGGGATGCCCGCTCTCCCCCCTCCTCTTTGCACTCTACATTGAGCCGCTGTGTCGATCGGTTCTGGCAGACCCGTATGTTCGCGGTTTTCGAAGGCATGCATTCGAAGTTCTTGCTCATGTAGATGAGGTAACGTTGAAAGATGAAAGACACTGAAAAGGTTAGCCAGCTGTAGGGACCCAAATCTTCTGGATTACCGGTCCAGGGCTCTACCAATTGAGCTAAGCTAACACGCCTCTCCAGCGACTTTTGGGGTGCGTCATCTGAAGGGACGACAAACCATCCACTCACTCTCACTCACCCTCCTTTCACTCTTACACTTTTTTGCTCACTCATACACACATTCATACGACGGAAATCGACGCAAGCGGCACCTGTTGAACAAGAGAGAAACTGATGTTCTGAGGCTGGAACAACATAGAAGGGACAAATACAAACAATGTCTCAAATTGCCTAAGAAATCAACGATGAAAGATGAAGTGTCTTTCAGTCAGTGTCTTTCATCTTTCATCGTTGATTTCTTAGGCAATTTGAGGCTTTGTTTGTATTTGTCCCTTCTATGTTGTTCCAGCCTCAGAACATCAGTTTCTCTCTTGAGGTAACCTTGTTCTGCGGAACAGTTGGCAGCATCGATCGTGCGGTATGTCATGTTCGAGGGCTTTGTGATACCAGTGGGGCTCGCATTAGCTGGCCTAAATTTTCTGCTCTGAATCTCGATAGCAATGTAATTCACTGGCTACGTAATTTTCTCTCGCAACGTCTTCTCTTCGTCAGTTGCAATAGTCACGATTTCTCATCCACACCCGTTAGCTCCGGCATACCCCAAGGATCTAGGCCCCATTCTGTTTTCCGTATACATCAATGATCTTCCCGATAACATATGTTCGCAAATCCGCCTCTTCGCCGATGACTGTGTACTATACCGTAAAATTTGTTCCTCTGATGATGAAATAACATTATAGAATGACTTATCCTCAATCCAATCCTGGTGCGACACTCGGCAGATGCCACTGAACCTAAACAAATGCTCACTTGTAAGTTTCCAACGCCGTAAAACCTCGCATCATTTCCAGTATACCCTTAACAACACCCCCATAACGCCCTCTAGTACTTACAAGTACCCCGGCGTACATCTTTCAGCGGATTTAACATTGAATAACCACATTGATAAAATAATCTCAAATGCTAATCAAACCCTAGCCTTCATCCGACGTAATCTTAAATCGGCCCCACCTAACTTAAAACGACTCACGTACCTAACATTAGTTCGTCCTGAACTAGAATATGCATTATCAATATGGGATGCTCACCAGAGGTACTTAATATGTGACATAGAATCCACTCAAAGCAGAGCAGCACGATTCATCTGTAACGATTGTTTTCCTAATACATCAGTCACTGCTTTGAAACGCGAACTTAACCTATCGTCGTTAGAACAGCGCCGTCTTATCTCACGTCTATTTCTCTTTCATAAATTCTTGCGCAACATTCCCTCACAACAGTGTCCGATTCGCCGATCCACTGTCATATTTCCCCGCCTTGATCACCCAAATAAAGCCGACCGCTTTTTATGTAATTCTCATGTTTTTTCAAAATCATTCTTTTGTTGCACCGTCCTAGAATGGAATGACCTTCCGAGCAACATCGCTACAATAACACAAACTCAAGAATTTCGTAATGCCATCTCTGTTCTGTTCTCATAGTTATTATTCGGTTACCCTTCTAAGTGTTTTGCTTGCGTACAGTACTTTTTAACATACTATTAACGTATATCACATGATCCATTTTTCATTGTAGCTTATGATGTTGTTGTTTCTTCATGCATAAACTTCGTTGTACGTCATATTATTACCTCACATTATCACGGCGTTGTATTTTCAGTATTTTTCACTATTTTTCTGTACTAAATGTGATTTACATATACTCGTGATGCTGTTTAATATTGTAACCCACTCCCCCATGTAATGTCCCCAAAGGACCTTTGGAGGTATTCTGAAATAAATAAATAAATAAATAAATAAATAAATAAATAAATAAATAAATAAATAAATAAATAAATAAATAAATAAATAAATAAATAAATAAATAAATAAATAAATAAATAAATAAATAAATAAATAAATAAATAAATAAATAAATAAATAAATAAATAAATAAATAAATAAATAAATAAATAAATAAATAAATAAATAAATAAATAAATAAATAAATAAATAAATAAATAAATAAATAAATAAATAAATAAATAAATAAATAAATAAATAAATAAATAAATAAATAAATAAATAAATAAATAAATAAATAAATAAATAAATAAATAAATAAATAAATAAATAAATAAATAAATAAATAAATAAATAAATAAATAAATAAATAAATAAATAAATAAATAAATAAATAAATAAATAAATAAATAAATAAATAAATAAATAAATAAATAAATAAATAAATAAATAAATAAATAAATAAATAAATAAATAAATAAATAAATAAATAAATAAATAAATAAATAAATAAATAAATAAATAAATAAATAAATAAATAAATAAATAAATAAATAAATAAATAAATAAATAAATAAATAAATAAATAAATAAATAAATAAATAAATAAATAAATGCAGTGGATCCTGGCTAGGGCGGTGGAATTCCACGCCGAGCTTTATGGCAAGCTTGTCATGGTATACGCAAGCTCCCAAATACTTAGAAATAAGCCGATTTCACCGCGAGTTTCAAATGGTCACCGTAAGGGGGGCGCGCCGAAATGCATGCCGGTACCTGTAGTCATCCGTCCGAATTTTTCCATTCGTGCGTGCGTAGTCCGCGGGATTTTTGTCTTCTGCTTTTCGCCTTTGTTTGAGCAAGATGGGTGGCTTCACCTGTTGTGTTCCAGGCTGTTATAAAAACAGTACCAAGCACAAAGGTCTCGGGTTTTACAAGTTTCCCGTGAACAAGCGTATAATTTCCCATTTCCTTGAGTATGAGGATCACAGCCGTCCGTTCCCTTCCCTCTGTGGTCCTCATATTCAAGCAAATGATAAGTCAGTGAACAGGTATAGCACTACCAGACCAAGACTGCCATCCTACATGGCATCCAGGAGCCGTTGTATGAAGTCAGATTTATTATTCCCCTGTTACGATAACCTTTTTTTTGTCGTCTTGTGATTGCATTGCCCCCATATTTGCACTCCCGTGACTTCTTTTTCAGTTGACATTTCTATTGCCTCTTTTGAGTATTGCTGCGTGTTGCAGCAGATAGTCATAGTACTTTTCCTTGCACGTACTCTGAGTTTGTACCTACAGATGGTCATCGAGTCTGTGGTCTTCACTTCAAGAATGGTGCGAAGACATATATGGACCATACCCCAACAGTCTTTCCACTAAAGCGCAGTGTTGACAGAGTTTCTCGGTCAACACGGTTGCAGAAAAAAGAGCCACAGCAACTGGTAATATTTTTTAATAATGGATTTTGTATATTATATATGCTTTTGTGGTGACCCGTAAACACATAGTCTCACTCATTTATTATTAGGAGCCCGAGTTGGTTGAGGATGAGGCCATGAACGAGGCTGAAGAAAGGGCTTCGTCACCTGATCCATCCACAGAAGAAATGGCATCCTACCCTGAGCAAGGCAGGGATCACAATTACGGACTGCCACCAGAGACAAACGGTGACCCCCGAACAATGCTCCTTCGACAGAAGAACATCATAGCAGCATAAGAGCAGCTCTTAGGAAGAGAAGAGGAACTTCAGGAACTCCTCAAAGCCAGGGATGTGGAGCTTGCTGAGCTACGTGCAGAATTCCACAAGAAAGAAGGGGAGTCATCTCGCAGAGAGCTTGAACTTCTTGTGGAACGGAATCGTAATCAGTGGCTGCAGGCACAGCTTCGGGCTGCATATGCAACTGTGAAAGCTGCAGAACAAAATGCTGCTAACAACTCCTTGTCATATGAGGTCCTCACGAGAAATGTTAAAGACCTCCAATACCACACAGGGTTTGCATCAGCAGCCTTGCTTGAAAGCTTCTACAAGATAGTTGAGCCGGACATGAACCACCTTCACTTCTGGCAAATGAGATGAGCTGCAGCGAGTGAAGATGAAGGCGAAAGGAAATTCATTGTTCCACTGAAGGATCAGCTCATCATGACATTAGTACGTCTGCGCCATGGCCTAGACGGTGCGGACCTTGCTCGCAGGTATGTTCCAATCCCACTGTGTGCGCATTCTCCATGATTCAAACAATATTCACCTGCGGCTAATCTTTTGACAGGTATGAAGTCTCAGAAGCCACGGTCTCACGAATATGGACTACTTGGATAGACTTCCTCTACAACAGGTTAATACAGGTGAGCATGCTTGAAAGGCATATGACAAGAGCAGAAAGCTTATCAGCTCGTCTAAAATATGTTTCAGATCCCTATATGGATGTCCTCAGACCTCTGTGACAAGTACCGCCCAGCAGTGTTTCAAGAGAAGGGCTACAACACAGTCGATGGAATACTAGATTGTACAGAAATTTTCATTGAGAAGCCATCATCATACTGGGTACAAAGCGAAACATATTCCCTGTACAAAAAGGCCAACACTGCGAAGGGCCTTGTCGTTTGCAGTCCTAACGGTTTTGTTACCTTTGTGTCCGATTTAGTTCCTGGCAGGAAGTCAGACAAGGAACTTACTGTAGAATCAGGAGTGCTGAAAAAGTTTGAGAAAGGCAGGGGCATTATGGCCGACCGCGGCTTTCTAATAGATAAGGAATGTGAGCAGCACCAGTTGACACTCAACAGGCCGCCTTTCATGAAGGGAAAGAAGCAGTTGTCCGTGCCCGAAGAGGTTGAGACTCGCAAAATTGCCAGTGTTCGCATTCACATTGAACGCGTGATTGGCAGAATCAAGAGCTTTAAGATTCTGTCACAGATATTTCCAAATAGTATGTCCCAAGAAGTCAACAAAGTGTGGCATATTTGCTCAAGACTTGTGAATTTTGTAGACCAACCACTGTTAAGCAAAAATTCTCAGCCATCGTAATGGTGGTGATGAGAAAGTCATGTTATATGTCATAGCAGCTGTATAAAGTCATGTTCTTTCCTTTTCTGTAATTGAACACCGCAATATGGTGTCCATGTGTATAAGCTACAGATAGTTGCTATAGGGTGTTTTAACATGACGTCAAACGAACGCGTTTGGCCGCCATGGTGGTGACCACTTTTTCGGTGCAGCTGCCAAGATTATCCAGCATTTGCTCGAAAACAAAGCCTTGAATGGTGTTTTGAAATCCGGTCGCGTCCGTACCCTTCTTCTATTCCGAAGACAACTTTGTCATCGTCGTTCTCACATTTTCTTTTGTGCAAACTATGGTTGTCACATTGAAAAATAGCCCAGTTTGTAATCTTTCAATGCCGCTAGCACGAAAAGTGACCATCAGTAGGAGGAGCTTACGAGCATGCCACGTCACTGCACGTTTGACGTAGGTTAAAACTCCCTATACCTGTGGTGAAGGGACAGAATCTAATAAGACTGGGTGAGATGATATTGCACTTTATTTCCTACGGTTTCTGCATTATGCAGTAGTTATGCAAGTGGCAACGTACTCTGAGTAAAAACTTCTTAATGACTTCATAACAGTAATGTAGTACGCCTTGTCAAATTGTACGGGTACCTCCACTGAAGGCCCATCGTCCTGATAGATGAATAGCACTCCTGAACTGATAGATTTTGCTCCCATTTGGATCTGCATCTGCGTGTAAAACTGGCTTGTTGCCTTTAGCCTCTCGCTTCTCAAGTGCTGCTGGGTTAGCCGTTGGACACTGACCGGGCACTTCACTTCCAGGATCTTTGCTTCACAGCATTCGCATTGGATTATCCCATCTGGGCTTGCACCCACAAATGGGCAGCCAGTGAGCACACACAGGCCACGTTCCGCAATTTGTAGATTTCTGTGGTTGTCTGCGTGTTTGTCCAGATAGCTTGCCTTTGCAACAGGCTCCATATCAAGTCCCCTCTTCATAGCAGCAGTTTGCATACTCTGCTTCATCAGCACTGTATGGATAAGAGGTCCTGCATTATGTGGTCTTGGCTTGTTGTCAACTGACTTCATCCATGTGAATACCCTGTGGGCAATGGATGCTGTGATCATTCCACCTCTGTATTTTGACCACAATGCACACTTGCTTTGCCCACGGGTAACAAGCTCAATCTGAGCGACTTCTTGGAGACTGTAGGTTGCAGACATTCCAGACGTCTGAAAAAGTTGCAGCCAAGTTTCAGGAAGGTTCTCTTGTTCCTCGGGGTTTGTAGGCAGCGGCTCTGGCCTGCATCCATTGCCACAAATTACGTCTGCTAAGCAGTCCATCCCAATCGCTCTACAGCGCTGCTCAATACTGTCTAGCTGCATGGAGGACATCACCCGTCTATTTTCATCCAGCGATGAATACTTCATTTTTCTTGCATAGCATTCAGGTGCACAACTTAGCCTCTCCGTTGGGTCCTTCACGAAATCCAGAGCATCTATAGTCCGTGACACCACTTTTGGGTCTCGTGGTGTATACCACTGCCTTGGGCCTTCAGTGCATAACTTGCGTTGGGGGAAAACCTTCAATTCATGTGTTGTGACATACACTAGAGCATAGAGGCAACAGCAAACATGTTTGCAGACTCCAAGACCACCCGCACTACACATACAGGCCCCTCAGCAGATATTTCCAGTTGCTTTGTCAATCACTGTCCTCACTCTGTAGGTAACAGAGGTCTGCATGCTTGCAAGTATATCAGCCCGGACCAGTGTATCTGGGCTGCAATCATCTTCGAAAAACTTCAGTTCCTGAACGTGACCGGACGTGAAGAGCCGCAAGCCATCATCCTTGTGCTTTCCGGCACCATGCTTTTCAGTGTACCTGCAAGAAAGCGCATCATTGAAATGTTCAAAATGATACTTTCCAATGTTTGATAGTATGATACGTATCAAGGGCCTTGTTCATAATCCTGTATTACAATAAAACATTTTTCGTACTGGTATATATGCTGCTTCCCAAAGAACGAGTTCAAGCTGCGTGTGGAACATGTCCATCCTCCTTCGTTTTCCCACTGCCGTAATGACCTATAAGAGGAGGGTGAAGTAGGCTTCTGTCGTTGAACCTGGAAAATGCAGAAATAGAGGTTGAAATAGTTTATCATGCAGATCGGTATAACTAGCGCGTTCTCTTGACATAGAAGCAGCTACGCGATATTCGCGTTTATTATTTCTCCATTTCGTCGTGTTGCACCGCATTGTTTATGTGCAGGTCACTGCTACATTCCCAAGTGCGCCATATCGCAGTGTGCGCAGCGGAATGTATCTCGCGATGGCTAAACTTGCTAAACGCACAGCCGGAAAGCGCGCGGAATCAACAGTGTGTAATGGGGTAGCAGAGAGGTCTGCCTACCCGATATAGCGGCACAGTGCTGTTAATAAAGCCACCGATGAAAAAATAATAAATTCATACATCATGCGAATACCACTCACAAACAAACTACATACCTGTTTGAGGATCGCGCAGGCTGTAACAGCAGATTTCTTGATGTCGCCAATGTGCAGCCGCAAGTGTTGACTATACTGGTACCGACTGGACCAGGCGTACGACAATGTCAACCTGTGCAAATTATAAGCAAACACACCGCATGCAAAAGCGACTCGGAGCACCTGTATGTTTACGTCGGAGCAGCGCGGAAAAAACTACAAATATGGCGTCGGTGGAATTTCCCCGTGGTGCGCGCGCATGCGCACAGTGGCTGGTGAAATCGGCTTATTGACCTCAACTGTTCAAGACGCTCACTGTCTTTTTGGACTTCTTTCTTCAGTCGCCTGCGATATGTGGTGTCAACCTGGAAACCTTTGGAGTTTTCCATTTTCGGTCGTGCATATGTGGCAAATACGTTCTTTGCTTCTCGCATAAGCTATTACCTGCGAGTACTCCCGTGCGCAAGAACACACATTAATCGAGTCCAGCGGACCATTTGCACCTTTATATGGGGTTCATCGTATGAACCAATGAAACGTGGAAATCCCTTCCGACCCGTCAAACTAGGTGGGTTGGTGGTTGTCCTGCCTTTTCGTTCGTGAGTTGGTCTGGCGCGTGTGTTTTGTACGTCCCCAAAAACACTGCGATCCTGAGGATGTCCCCATAGTGTCATCGTGTCCTCGTCCTTCGAGGTTATTCCGAGAACGTCCTGAGGATAATACTCTCGGACTGTCCGTAAAGAGTCATTCAGGTACGTCCTGTGCCCGTCCCTGTGGGTAGCCTGCGGGACGAGAAATATTACTTTGTTTAATTTACCTGCCCAGACTCCCTAAACACATTTGTTTTGTTTTTTTGGGCCCATCCTGGGACCTGACTGACTTTTTTCTGAAATAAAGGGTGGTCCACCGTAATATTATTTGCCTCCAAAAAGGATGACTGTCTGTGATACCTGGATCACTTCTCGTGGAAGGGAGAGAAACGCGCGATTCTGTCGCGCTGCTTTTAACTTTATTATTATGATTTTAACTTTCAAAGGTCCTACTTGAATGTCTCAAACGAAAGAGAGTAAGAAACATAGACTTTGCATTGATGCAGACCTAACACTTCTGTCATTCTTCGTGATGAGCTGCCTGAACTGTTACTGCCGACAGTTTATGACACGCCTTTGGTTGTCTGGGGCTTCTACAAAGAGGTAGCAGCCTCGTTCAAATTCCTCCTGGCAAGGTTCTCTAGAGCGTTTGTGGGAAACTATCCCGCCTTAGATAGAGGTAAAACAGACACGTCCGACAAACGAGCCCAAAAACGAAGGAATGATTTATTCTGCGCGGCCTCGCGCTCAGGCGCGCTGCGTGGGCGGCGCCAGCTGATCGGCTTCGTCGTCGGCAGTCACCACAGCTACCCCCCCCCCCCCGCGCGCTCAGAGTACCGGCGGTACGGGAGGGTTAACATCACTCTAGATGAGAGGACATATGGGGTACGGAGTCGGTCCAGGTGATGTGCTTCAGCGGCACGGGCGTAGGATGGAAAGCCTGGATGCCTAGGATGCTGGAAAGCCGGGTCCGGAGAGGGAAGAAGCGGGAGGAGCGTTGTCAGTGAAGGCAGGCTTCAGCCTGTCGATGGAGACGGATTCAGGCCGGCCGTGGACGTCGATGACAAAAGTTTTGCGGGAATGGTGTAGAACCTTGTAAGGCCCGGAACACGGAGACTCGACCGCGCGACGAAGGCGGTCCGTCCGAAAGAAAACGTGGGACGTTGAGCACAATTCCGACGGCACGAAGGGAGCTGGTGATGCTACTGCTCGGGTCGGAGTGAACTGAAGCGTACCAGAAAAGCTTGTCTGCGGGTGAGGTAAGCAGACTGGTTCCTGCAGGGGACGGATGAAGGTACAAAGACGTCGGCGAGCAGGTGAAGAGGGGTCCCGTATACCAGCTCCGCCAACGAACAGCCAAAATCAACTTTAACTGGCGCCCGGATGCCTAAGAGGGTGGATGGCAGGTTATCCGTCCAGTTCGCACGGTCACCGTGGGCCATAATGGCTTGCTTGAGGTGACGGTGGAAATGCTCCACCAGGCCGTTGCATGCCGGATGGTACGCGCAAGTGCGTATGCGCTCGATCCCGAAGAGGCGCAGGAAAGCTGCGAAGAGGTGGCTCTCAAACTGCGGTCCCCTGTCTGTGACGACTTCCCCTGGGACGCCGAAGCGCGAAATCTAGGTGGACAGGAACGCGTGCGCAACGGCCTCGGCAGTCGAGTCCTTCATGGGAGAGGCTTCGGGCCAGCGCGTGAATCTGTCGACACAGGTCAACAGGTAACGGTGTCCCTGCGATGAGGGCCGACAATGCAAGGTGGACCTTGCGGAACCTGGCGCTGGGAGGCAGAAAGGTGGCGAGAGGAGACACGGTGTGCCTGTGGCATTTGCTCAGCTGGCAAGGAATGCAAGCGCGGACCCAACGATAGATGTCCTGGCGCGCTCCGGGCCAAACAAACCGTTGAAGAACCAATGCCGTAGAGGCGCTGACTCCAGGGTGTGCAAGGACATTGAGGGAGTCAAAACAGCCTTCCGCAAGGGCAGCGGGAATTACTGGACGAGGCTCAGCATTGGTCGTGTCGCACAGGATGAGCCGCTGGCAGCCAGGCAAGGACAAATCCTGAAGTTTGAGGCTTGTTGAATGACCGTTACTAAGGTGGGCGATCTCAGGGTCTTCAGATTGTGCTTGGGCGATGGCGTCGGCGCTGAGGACTGTCTCTCGGGGCACGGCGTGAACACGACTCAAAGCGTCCGCTACAGCATCGCTGGGCCCTTTGATATGGCTGATGTCAGTGGTGAATTCCGAGATATAAGCGAGGTGCTTAACCTTGCGAGGGCTGTGCTTCGTGCAAGCGGATGAGAAAGCGCTGTCGACTCAGTTACGGTTGGTGAAAACTGTAAATCTTCTGCCCTCCAAGAAATGACGAAAATGGCGCACCGCAGAGTACGTGCGAGTTGTTCCTTTCCGAAGGCACTATACTTTGACTCTGGTGGACTAAGCTTGCATGAGAAGAACGCGAGCGGCACATGGGCGCCGTCGATCTCCTGCTGTAGAACCGCGCAAATAGCGTCATCCAAAGCGTCAGCAACGAGGGACGTGGGAGCGTCGTGCCGGTGATGACTAAGCATTGTAGCTGAAGCCAAGGCGTCCTTGACGGAGTCGAAGGCAGCTCGTAGGTCTTCGTTCCATGGCAAATGTCCCGCCGGTGAGGAACCTGGTTTGGTCTTCAGCAAATCTTCAAAGGGGGTCGAAGAAGTACCGCGCAGAACGGAACGAAACGTAGCTGGCGGACAGAGGTTGGCAGAGGAAACTCCTTGATCGCCCGCACTTTTTGTGGGAGGGGGAAGATTCTGTCGGCGGAGATCTGATGCCCGAAGAACTCCTGCGAAAGCTTGCCGAATTCCCACTTCTAGGCGTTGATCACGATGCCGTGCTGTTGCAATCGTTGCGAAAACCTGGCGGAGGTGTTCCGCGTGCTGCTCCTCAGTTACAGTGGCCACGACGATATCGTCCAGGTATGCAAAAGCAAACGGCGAACGCCGCAAGATGGAGTCGCGAATCTTTGGAACGTCTGCCATCATTCTTCAAGCCGAAACTCATCCTCAGGTATTCGAACAGCCCGAAAGGCGTCGTTATGGCAGTCATGGGGACGTCTTCGGCAGCCATCAGAATTCGGTGGTATGCTTTCACCAGGTCGATTTTACTGAATAGACGAGCACCAGCGAAATTCGTGGTGAGATCCTGAATATTTGGTAATGGATATCGATCCGGCTTGGTGACCACATTGACTGCCCTGTAGTCCCCACAAGGTCTCAAATCACCCATTTTCTTAGGGACCATGTGTAAAGGGGAGGCCCAGTCACTTTCAGACAGTCTCGCAATACCAATATCAAGCATGTGTTGGAACTCAGCTTGAGCGATCTTGAATATTTCGGGCGTAAGCCGACGGGGTCGAAAGTGCACGGGGGGACCGGCTGTTTGAATGTGGTGAACCACATCGTGGCGCACTGGCTGGGTCCAATCCGAAGGCGTCGTCAAAGACGGAAATTCGCTGAGGACAGCCGCAAAAAGCAACTGGAGCGAGGAAATGGTGACGGCTGGAGGAGGCTGACAACCAATGGAGGGATGTCCGGGAGTTCGCAAGTTGGTCTTTGAGTCCACGATGGGTTGCGACAGATATCGACGACCAAACCAAAGCGGGGCAGAGAATCTGCACCGGATATGTTGAGTTCAATTGCAGCAGTTTTGAACACCGAGGGAAAGGAGCGCCGAAGTCCAAGAGACAACGTCACCGAATGTTCACCGTAAACAGAGATGCCGGTGCCGTTTGGAGCTGCGAGGTGGTAGATGTGTTGTCGTAACTGTTCCGTTTGAGTAGCAGGGATTAAACTGACTTCTGCTCCGGTGCCGACCAAGAAACGGCGGCGGGACGTTCTGTCGGAGACGTAAAGAAGGCGGCTGCCGCTGCGGAAGGTTGATGGGGATGCACACGCCGCTGTCAGCGACCCCCAGGACGGTTTCCCGGCCATGCGCAAGGTAATCGGCTTCTTCGAGCTCTTGCGCCGAACTGTCAGTGGAACCAACAGAACTCTGTCGGATCACTTGGCCTTGGGTCAATGAATTGCGCTGCGCATGCGCCAGCAGTGACATCACGTGTTGTTCGTTGCTGCCGCCGCCTTGCCGTCTGTTCGCTTCGCCTGCGCATGTGCTAGCAGACAGCGGTTTGCTCGAGAATGTGATCCATGGTAACGGTGAAGCAAATTTGCTGAATATTCCGTTCAAGTTGCTCACTAAACGCCCGTCGATGTTCACCAGGTGAGGGAACGTTTCAGTGACGCCTGCGAGTTGCATGGTCGGTTGAAAAGATGAGGGCGTCTGTACAAAATTGTTCCGTGGGCCGCTTTGTTACTGCAGATATGCAACAAGTGCGAGTCCACTTTTTCTAGGCGGCACTCTCTCAGCCCAGGCAACAGCAGCATCAAATGAATGTACACAACTTCCGAGTGAATTAAGAAGCACGAGTGCAATTCTGAAGCTGGTAGGTATGTGTCATGATCTGTTACACTATAGTACACACATGCCATTCGCGCTCAATGCACTATTTTGGAGGTGTTGCAGCGTTGCACAAAACGGTAATCTGGTGCGTAATGTACACCCATACTGTCGAGTTCGACTAATTTTGAAAGAAGGAAATCACAGTGTTCCAGACTCAGAACGTCAGTTCCCATCAGTAGTACGGACTGGACACAGACTGCCGCCAACTTACAACTTTGTCGAAACACGATTTAATTAGGAATTAGAGCTAATTGGGACCCCCTGCATTAATCAGCACCCTCCAGGGTGTCACCACACTAATTGGGGACAATCTAACTCGTGTCCAGACCAAGCTGTGAGTTGGCGGCAACCTGTGTCCGTGAAATATACTACATGGGAGTAGTTCACAGGATGAATCACCAGATTGTATTACGGCCCCCGATGACGACAGTGATTCAGACACCAGCTCAGTCTCCAGCTCTGTTCACAGTCAGCGAGATGAAGATCAAAACGAGAGCGACCCTGATGAATTGGTGAGCATGGTTTTATTGTTTTATGATGATTCTTTTATTTTCTCTCACAGTTGCTTGTGCTTAATCTGCATTCATTAATGTGTTATTTCATTTTCTGAATGTTGTGTCTCTGCAGCTTATGAGTGTTTCGCTTGTATTCTCCTTTCAGAGTGAGGTTCTCTTTCCTGATGCCAAACTAACACGGGCAGAGAGCTTCCTCATGGTTATGGCACATAGCCTCCGTCATGGGTGTTCCAAAGAAGCAACAGAAAGCCTGGTGAAGCTTATCGGTGCCCACTTGCGTGAAGGTGCGTCGTACCCGTCGTCGAAATATGCGTTCTTTCGGCAGCTCTGTGCAGCTGAGCAGCAGTATGTCAAGCATTTTTACTGCAGTAATTGCAACACGCATATCGGGGAGGCGACGGAGGCAGCTCAACTGTCATGTCACAGCTGCGGCTCCGTGCACACCGTTCAGGGCCTTACAAAGTCATCAAGCTTTTTCCTTGTTCTGGACCTAAAAGAACAACTTTGCGAGCTCCTCAAGACCGGAAAACTTCAGAAAGAAAGACCTGATCTGTCATATGACGTAGCCGACATCACACAGAGCTCACATTACCACAAGCTACCTGTGACTGCAGAAGACATTACAGTGACCTTCAACACCGATGGTGTCCCTATTTTTGAAAGCTCCAAAGTGGGTATGTGGCCTCTTCTTGTGATCGTGAACGAGCTGCCTTACAAACAACGTATCAAGAGGCTGCTTTTGGCAGGATTGTGGCTGGGTTCTCGGATGCCAGACTTCAATTGCTTCTTGCTTCCGTTCGTGAAGACAATGAATCAGTTGTCATCTGAAGGCATCACCTGGTACGACAAAGATGGGAACGCACACATAACAAAAGTATATCCTGGTCCATGTGCTGTAGACACGGTGGCAAGAGGTGATGTAATGAACATGACCCAGTTCAACGGGGCCCATGGATGCGCATGGTGTGAGGACCCGGGCGAAGTTGTGCGCAAAGGAAATGGCTTCTCCCGTGTGTACAAGGCGTCGTCTTCCGTGCTCAAACCCAGGACACCCGATTCCTTTCTTCAGTATGCTGAGAATGCGAACGCCACACAGAAACCGAGCTGCGGAGTGAAAGGCAACAGCGTGCTGACATTGCTCACATTTTTCACATTTGGTGCAGGATTTGTTGTGGATTACATGCACGCTGCGTGCCTGGGCTTTGTCAGGGCAACCTTGTTCATGTGGCTCAAGTCAGACCGCTGTCGCCATTTTGAATTTCGGAAGCATCTCAGTGACGTAAACAGGTGCCTCCTGGCCATGACCCCAACCTGGGAAATCACAAGACTGCCAAGGTCATTATCTGACGTTGCAGACTGGAAGGCGTCTGATTACAGGAACTGGATGCTCTTCTACTCCCCTGTTGTACAAAAGAACTACATGCCCCCAAAACAGTACAACAACTGGATGAAATTTGTGGCAGTTATGCACTATCTGCTAGGCCCTTCCGTGTCCTTTGAAAGGCTCGCCAAAATCCGGAAGGACATGAAGACGTTCCTTGCTGAATACGAGGAGTTGTATGGAGTTGAGTACATGAGTTACAACTCACACCTTCTACTGCATTTGGTTGAGTGTGTACAGAACTGGGGCCCACTTTGGGGGTATTCACTCTTTCCCTTTGAATCGATGAATGGTACACTTGTAAAATTTGTTCAAGGCACCCGCTACCCACAGTTCCAAATTGTGCACAAGTTTTCTATCTTACAAGCTCTCTCGCAATTGTGGACCATGCGCTGCGCAAAGAAAGTACAAGGTACTCTGGGATCCGAGTTCAAATCTCTGGTTAAAGGCTATGCTCTGCGGAAGAACACAGTGCAAGTAGGATCCATCATATTTCTAGGGAAAGGCAAAAGGCAGGACAAAGAACAAAGTTTCAGAAGATGGTGATTGGAGCTGGACGATTTTGCACAGCGCGTTTGGATAAATCCAGGAGAAAAAACTCTTATGTTAATGCAAATGGGGTCTTTGGACGCATTGTTGAGATCTTCTCCTCTTCGGGTTCAGCCGGTGATCGTCCTGAAGGTGAGGTACACGTGTCACTTTTCGCTGTGATGCGAAAGCTGTTTTGTGGTGTTCCGTATGGTGACGTTGTGGAGTTTGTGGAAGTGGAACTAACTACAGAAACGTGTGTTGTGAGTCCGGGGTGCCTGAAAAAGTGCATTTGTGTTACCCTTGCACACTCTACGTACCTGTGCGTTATTGATGAAAATATGGCTGCAGAGGCTGTGTGATACGAGTGAAATGGATCCCATCTTGAACTGTGCTTGCATTGTAAGTTACCAACCTTTAGTGTAAACATTGTTCTCAGTATGTGTGCTACATGTAGGTTTTGCTCAGGTGCAGATCTGGGAGGGGTTAAAGGGGTCTGGACCATCTTTATCAGTCAACTCTAACATGGCGCTCAGTGGACTTATCCTAGCATGCATCTGGCTCTTGTCCAATGCACACATCCCCCCGGAAAGATCCCAGATCCGCCACTGGTATTGCCTGGTAGCATTACCTGGTATATCTGTATCATAATGGAAACATATTTTCTGTCCAGAAATGTTCAACACCCATGATCTTGACTTGTTCTCTTGGGAAGCTCGCAACTAATAAATCTCATCAGAAAAACAACAGGAACTCTGCAGTGGAATCTCTGTTGAACTTGTTCAACAAAATTTCTGATGACGTCCTTTTGAAGGAACTCAGTAGAGCTTGAAAAGCAACTGAGTCTTTGTTGACACAGAAGGATTTCAACAAGCCATCAATAGAAGTTCAAAGCTCATTTTTGTAAGGGTTCGCGTTGATTGGTCCACGCTAAGCCTACTGCTTGGGCCATCACACCGATTGGTCCACGCTAAGCGTAATGAACAGTGATTGGCTATCCTGCATTTGTCGCTCCTAAGCCACCAGGCAGCGGCTTCAGACAAGACACATGACAATTGGTGATTTCAACTTTTATATGGTACAGCAGCCTCCTGGTCCAGCAGCATCGTAGAGCATGGGTTGGTCCAGTTCCATCAGAGAGATCATTGGTCCCGGCCTTCTCTTGCGCTCATTGGTCACTCAGCTCCCTCGGTAGACAGCAGCTGCTACAGGTTCATCTAACTGCAAGTGGTCTGCTCGTTAGCATATCTGACTGCTCACACAGCTGCTTATTGGTTCTAGTCGATCACAGCTTCCTCATAGGCTCCAACTCCGATTGGTCCGTCTAGCTGCAAGTGCCCAACTGCCCATTGAACTGCAAGCCACTCATTGGTCACTCATCTCTAGATGGAACCGTATGGAACCAGGATTATTGGAACCTTCTACTCAGTTGGTTCACATTTCTATCCGGTCATCTCTTGCGCTTATTGCTAGCCTCAGCTCCCTCTGTAGACACCAGCTGCTATTGGTTGTTTATCTAACTGCAAGTGGTCTGCACATTGGCCCATCTGACTACAAGCCTCTCATTGGTCACTCATCTTTAGAGCTGCTTAAAAGGTTCCAACTGTGATTGGTCACTTGCACTCATCGCTAGACCCAACTGCTCCGTCGAACTGCAAGCCGCTCATTGGTCACTCCCTCTAATCTATAGGTGAGATAATATAAGATTAACTGGATATCGAAGCTTTTACCATAACATAAGTTTAGCCTGGGGCTTGTAGGCTCTAACTGCTCATGCTAACTGCATGCCACCACGATGAAAGTTTTTCACATGCTCTGACGGCGCCGAAGAAGGTTCCATACACATACAATAGATGTCCTCGATACTTACGCCCTCTTTGCAAAGAAGGACAGCCGCAACGCGAGCGTGAAAAACGGCATTGATGACTCATTTCTAGGTTGAGCGTTGGACAACACAGAACAGCTTACATCAACATGCCGTCTCCTCCTGCCGTTCACAAAGCCACAGTTGCTAGGAAATAAAAAACGTGTTCAGGGTACGATGTACACTCTACCCACCTACACGAGTAAAGTTGGCTTCACCTGGTTGCACGCGTGAGTTAGCCCACCCCTGGGAACAAGCTGCGATCGTTCCTCCTACAGAGCGTGCTTTGCACTCACAGAAAAATTGATTTCAATGATTATCAATTCGCGCGTTCATTCTTAAGAACGAATGTTGTCACAGACCCGCAACAAAAACATTTCAATCTGTATTAAACAGAGCGCAAAAAACTCATCGTGATGCTAAGCGGGGAAGCCACCACGCGTTCGAAATGAAAAAGCTGAGCAATAAGAAGCACATGGCAGAGAAAACATCGATAGTTGATGCTGTGTAGAGAAGCTGGTTTGAGAGAAAAACAATTTGAATGATCAAGAAACCCTATAGAGCTTGGGCTCCTTTTGTTTTAGACAGTGTGCGTTGCACTTCAACATACGAAATTAACTAAATCGAGCAGAATGACAAATGCATCGTGATGCTATGCGGTGAAGCCCAAGACGCACTGACGCTCCAGCGCCTAATAAACAAATTGATTGGTGCTATGCAGCGAAGCTTCGCGCGTACTCAATCTTAAAAAAAAAAAAGACTCAACCCAAGCTGAGTTTTAAGAAACACAATTTCAGATTGCCTTCAGAGCTCCCCCAGTGTGCAAACACATGTGCACAGCGCACGCAACACACTTCGCACGCAGAGCACTACTGAAAGCACCATTAGAAATATAAGTTCAGGGTGATCACACAACGTCGCATTATGAACGAGTTCATCTCGGAAAAAAATGTGCTTACCTTAAAAGCATCACAGACGGGCACATAGATTCACAAACTTGTCATTCACGCGACGCCATGCAGTAATATCTGAACCACGAATATTCGACGGCGCGTGGACAGCTCACGCCACTTAAGTCTATCCATGTCGGAGTATATTGCAGTTCAGTGCACTTTAACATAAATTAATTAAATCAAGGAGAATGACAAAGCATCGTGATGCTATGTGGTGAGGCTCAACATTGTTTCTCTCACTGACGCTCCAACGCTTATTAAACCGATATTGGTTGGTGCTATGCACGCACGTACTCAGTCTTAAAAAGAAGACTGAACCCAAACTGAGTATATAAAAACACGATTCCAGATTGCCTTCCCAGAACATCCTGCGCAAATATAGTCAGCGTATATTCGCACCTCCGCGTTCTTTCTAAACAGAGCACTACTAGAAGCACCAATATTGGAAATATAAATTTAGGATGATGCAATGCTCGTCGAATTATGATAAAAAAATGGGCTCACCTCGTCACAGTTACGAATATGACGCACGTAGATTCGTGTCACCCGACGCTGTTCAGCAATATCTGAAACACGAATTTGGACAGCTCAGACGATTTTAGCCTGCCCCCGCACACCTCACAACATGCGCCGACACACCAAAATGCCACGCACCTTCCAGGTTCACCCCACCGCATGTCGGCAACTTACCGTGCCAACCGCATAGAAAACTAGATAGCCGGAACACAGGAGCATAATATACCCCTCCCGGACCGGTTGGGGCCATCTGTTTTTTATCAACCCAAGCAGCACAATGTACTGAAAGTCGAGTGCAATAGGGATGGACGGGTAGGTGGAAGGCCTTGAACAGGCTCGTGAAACCAAAGAACGTTGATAAGACACATACCGTCCACCCCTATTGCACCCGACTTTAAGTACATTGTGCTGCTTGGGAATGCTCGCTCGTTTTCGCAAGGTTGCAAGTACGAGAAATTGGGTCACCTTGAGGATGAGCCTGCCACAATGTGTTAGAGCCATCTGTTTAATATCAAAACGCACTTCCACCCGTCGCGGCGGACCCTAGCGAAACAAAAAAAAATTGCGTATGTTTCAAGGTGGTGTAAACACATTTCGCTTTCTCTCGAGAAATTGGGTCACCTTGAGGACGAGTCGGCTGCATGTTCCAACACGTTGGGGCCACCTGTTTTATATCAGAGCTCGCAGTTTGAAGATCGTAAATCATGTTTTCCAAGTCCTCGAAGCCGCGCGTATTAAAACCAAAAGTAAACTGTTGTGCTTGATGAGGCAAGTCTATCTGAAGAAAAATATCCCTATGAGCTCGCATCAAAGTGGACCACCAGCTCATTGCCGAAACAAGCTTTCTGTAACCAAAAGGGTTATGCAGTTTGGTTTCCAAGAAGCTCCGAGTCTTTCGCAGTTAACGTGCGCGCGCATCACGGGCCGTACCTGCGTGATTGTGTAAACAAAATTCACCACCCTCCAAGGGCGCATTTGAGTTACATCCGTCGGTCGACTCTGGGTCAAGCGCACGGCGAGGAAGGACTATTGTCTTCGAGAGGAGGAAAGTTCTCATTTTCAGTTCATTCAGTGTGCGTAGAAACTTGCACTGAGATGTCGTCTGTTTTCGAAAAGCTGGATAAACCCGGTGAAGGGAACATTGTTCCGGAGAACGAAAAGCTGGACGTGTTGAACTTACGCAAGGTCGACACGGGGAGGCGGTAGAGGTGGAACTCCTGATGGAAAACGATAAACGCGTAAAGGTGCCCAGTCGTTTTAAGCGATTCACAGATGAAGAGTTGCAACAAATGCGTGAATTACCGGATCTGAAACTAGAGAAGCGACTCATGGATGGATCGCCCGAAGTCATCTTTACTCACACGAAGTGACGCAACCCACCGAGACTAGCGAAAGTGCGCGTATGTAATCATCATGTGCGCACTCATAGGTAATCATCAGTAAAATAAAAGTATTTCCTGTTTTAAGAGAAAAAAAAAATGCTGTGTTGTGTGATGGATAAAGAAGCTATATAGATAGGACTACAGTCACTAAATAGCTACGTAGCTACGTAGCTGCGCTATAAACGTTCATTTGCATAAAAGAAAATCTATGGATGATCTCAATGTGCGTAAACAATGAAGATTTCGCGCTGTCGCTAGATATCATCCTCAATGGGTGGCAATACGCCGCGTAGTTCGCGTTCGCGAGGCGGATTTGTGTTATATCATAAAAATATCATAAAAATCATTCTCGCATTTATTTCATGCGAACTTTATGTCACATAAAAAGGCATACGCTTCCCACCAATAATCTCGTTGCTAAAAGTCAATAAAGACAATGAAAAAAATTTTTGCGGTAAACACGGTATTCACAACACTTTAGCGAGGACGTCTTCTAACGTGGAGACAACACGTTCCTTTCCCTCGACGACGGTAGTGTCCAAGCTCGTGTGGTTCTTTTTCCAGTAGTCACGCACCACGGGATAGAAAACCCGGCATTTATGATTGTCTCGTTGATGGGTTCTCCGTTTCTATATCGCTCCAACAGTTCCAACTTGCATCTCACAAACTGCCTTATTTTATGAGTACTCCGCACGGGAATAGCTCTCAAAATGTCACTAAAATCACTCTCTTCTCCGTGTCCATTTAAAAAGTTGCGTAGGCATTGTAAATCTGCCAGCATGCGTTTGCATACGAACTGATCCATCTCACACGACACACTGGGGCTTCGCACTTTTGCACTTGTCAAGTCGCTGCTGATCACTTTTCTTATGTCGGAGGATCATCCTTGAATCTCTTCAGTGTCTCTTACAAATCTGCACCGTCATATGTGTCATTTACCGCGACGATTCCCACGTCTCACCCCAACGCATAGTACTCAAAGCCAGAACTTGTTTGAGCACAAGTTATGATATGGCACACGTATCATTTGTATCAATGGGAGCAGGCATAATGCTCTCACTTGTTTGATCGCGCAGAACAATTTACGTCGTTGTAGAACATCGCCCTGTGCGCACGACACAAAGAGCAACTACCTGCTTCTGCGGGGCGCGATCCAGCAGCAACATCAGCGTACTAACGAGTGGTGGTTTAGCGCGGTATTTTCGGTCTCGAGTTGGTTGCACTTGGTCGTTTTTTTCCTGTGGGTTTCGTTCAGCTTTCCTTGATGCGCTGGAAACACCATGCAGAACCCGCCTGGGAAACCAAAACTCCAAAAAAACTTCTTTTACTAATAGCCAGAACTTGTTTGAGCACGCTGAAACGCGCACGCACCGTGATGTGTGAAACGGTTTTCTTCTTTCCATAATGCTCGGATTTCTTTGATCGCGCAGAACGTTTGGGATATGATATAAAATGGCTTTAAAATAGCGTGGTGCTCTCCACAAATTATACTCGCTTAGTCGATGAGTACGTGCTATATAATCCTTCTACATAGCTCCCTATCATATCGTCCTATCTATATAGCTTCTTTATCCATAGCACAACACAGCATTTTTTTCTCTCTTAAAACAGGAAATACTTTTATTTTACTGACGATTACATATGAGACGCGCGCACTTTCGCTAGTCTCGGTGGGATGCGTCACTTCGTGTGAGTAAAGATGATTTCGGGCGATCCATCCATGAGTCTCTTCTCTAGTTTCAGATCCAGTAATTCACGCATTTCTTGCAACTCTTCATCTGTGAATCGCTTAAAACGACTGGGCGTCTTTACGCGTTCATCGTTTTCCATCAGGAGTTCCACCTATACCGCCTCCCCGTGTCGACCTTAAGTCCAACACGTCCAGCTTTTCGTTCTCCGGAACAATGTTCCCATCACCGGGTTTATCCAGCTTTTCGAAAACAGACGACATCTCAGTGCAAGTTTCTACGCACACCGAATGAACTGAAAATGAATGATTCCTCGTCTTGAAGACAATAGTCCTTCCTCGTCGTGCGCTTGACCCAGAGTCGACCGACGGATGGAACTCAAATGCGCCCTTGGAGGGTGGTGAATTTTGTTTACACAATCACGCAGGAACGGTTTTGATATTAAACAGATGATGACCAAGGTGACCCAATTTCTGGGACTTGCAACCTTGCGGAAACGAGCGAGCATTGATATAAAACAGATGGCCCCAACCGGACCGGGAGGGGTATATTCCGCGCCTGTGTTCCGGCTATCTAGTTTTCTGTGCGGTTGGCACGGTAAGTTGCCGACATGCGGTGGGGTGAACCTGGAAGGTCAGTGGCATTTTGGTGTGTCGGCGCATGTTGTGAGGTGTGCGTGGGCAGGCTAAAATCGTGTGAGCTGTCCAAATTCGTGTTTCAGATATTGCTGAACAGCGTCGGGTGACACGAATCTACGTGCGTCATATTCGTAACTGTGACGAGGTGAGCCCATTTTTTTTATTATAATGCGACGAGCATTGTATCATCCTAAATTTATATTTCTAATATTGGTGCTTCCAGTAGTGCTCTGTTTAGAAAGAACGCGGAGGTGCGAATATACGCTGACTATATTTGCGCAGGATGTTCTGGGAAGGCAATCTGGAATCATGTTTCTATATACTCAGTTTGGGTTCAGTCTTCTTTTTAAGACTGAGTACGTGCGTGCATAGCACCAACCAATTTCGGTTTAAAGGAGCATAAAAGTGGTATCTAACAGGGACAAAAACTGCTGTCATCTTGTAAAGCAGTCCGTGAAAAGCATTGCCACAAAATATTTTTGTCCAAAGTTGTTTCTCCGCGGCGCAAGTAATTTCCAAAATCGCCCACCCACTCTATAGTGTGACGTTTGTGGTAGAGACCCTCTCATTCGTTGGTAGGAAAAACCGTCTGCTACGAACATTACGAGCTGTTTCTTGTTTACTTTATTCTTTATATGATTTATATCACGTTTTCTATATAAAAAAAAACAAAGCATATATGCAGCCTGACAAAATAAGGTTGCAATCACAAGAGTAATATCGTGGCTTCGTGCAATCTCAGAACTCACAGTAGCAGAAAGCAAGCGATCACGGCGGTATTGTGGCGCCACCTGTTAGCCACTGAACCGAGTCTGTGCGGTGAAAACTGCCGGAGAGGTTGCACCTGTGCACACTGTCGGGAAGCGCGGGGGTATCACTGTACAACACACAGTTAATTTCGGGCTGCATCCCTCGTTCTTCTCGTTGTGTCAGCGGTTCCAAAAAATCGTCGTCATGTCGTTGACAAATTCTCCGTTTCGGACATCACGCAGTCGGAGAACGCATGGCGTCCCCGAAGCGGTAGCAGTGGTGGTGGTGGTGGTGGTGTCAATTAAACCCCTTGCCGTAGTTGGCCACGCAAAGTGCGGGCAGCGTCACGACTAAACGGGGAGGGGGGGGGGAGAGGGTAGAAGAGTCCACAACGACGGGGCATCGCTGAAGGCACAAGCAGCCAACAGACAAAGGGGCGTCTTCAGGACAGGAAGTAGAGGGGGGGGGGAAGGGGAGTTGAAAGGTAGAATCCAGACAACACGCAAAGTCCCTCGGATGTCCTGGCGTTCCCATCAGGTCCCAAAAATAAGAATGTCCCGCTGAAACTTTGTGGGGATATCCCACGCATGTTTCAGCAGGACAAGACTCGGAATATCCCATAGGCGTCGAGCCGGGATAACTTTTGTCCTTCATTTGGCTTCCTGAGCAGGTGAAATTTCGGAGCTGTGGTTACCAATAATATCGCATAAGTGTGTATCTGATCGTCTGAAATAACGCTGTGCCTGAAGCAGAAAAAAAAAAAAACGACATATATCTGCAGTTAGACACGCTTACTGAAAAAGTCCACTGTATGTACAGGGCAGTCCCAAAACGTTGTACTGTACTTTATTATCCTTTGATTATACCATTCAATAAATATATATCCCCCCCCCCCTTTGATTATACTGCACAACAACTTGCCCCATCAATGTGAATGACCCCATGACGAGCGCTGCCTGGCAATGCGGCCAGGACCTACGCGCTAAGCGCGATCTAGAAACTGGTTTATTAAATTTTTGACATGCAATATTTTCTGTATCCCTCGCAATGGGACCTGCGACATAAATTTGAAACGGCGCCTAAATCGCTACTTTTTACAATGAAAACGCAACTCCGCGACCTCATTTCTTCGAGGAGATTTGCAAATCAACACGATGTGTGAGGATGTGTGTGCATCTGCGTGGTCACAAAGTGGTGTTCACTTGTGTCGCTGACGCCGCTTCCACCACTAAAAAACAAACGCGTGATGCGCGCACACGCATCCGTCCAGCAATACACTGCCGCGCTCGCTGGCTCCGTCATAAAAGAAGTAGAAAGTCAGCAACCATGGTCGGTACCCCGAGCGGTCAACGCAGGGCACTAAAGGCCGATCCAATCCAATCCGTTATTTGTTTTGTGGCGTTCGTTGCGGTGACCGTTTATGGTGTTCATGCGTGTACGTAAATGCAGAAGAATCTGAGTTTCACAATGGGTGAGTGAAAAGTATGAAGGTAATGAGTCAGGAAGGATTGTTTACGAATGTGGATGTAGTTCGTTACCGGGACCACTGCGTTTTTGTAAAGAAAGAAGATAACTAGGTAAATGATATGTTTTTACCTGAAGCAGGAGCAAATTAGGAACGAAATTAAACAGGAATGACCCTCGTATATTGCGTGAAACGTATAAAAATTAAATTTTATCGCCCGTTTTTTGATGGCGCTCCGCCATCTTGGGTGAGGACCTTCTGACCTAACCCGAGGCACAGTCTCGACGCCCGCACCGCCTACTGCGTGCCTGGGGGGGGGGGGGGGGGGGGGGGGGGCGGCGCCCCCCCAGACCCCCCCCCAATCTGTAGAACCTAACTTAACCCAACCTCACTAAAGTGAGGCGATTTAGCCCAATTCTCTTGCAAGTTTCGAATCCGTTAGGCTTAGCATTCCCGTGTTTCTCCTGTGCTAAAAGTGAATCAGATGGGGTTGTTGAAATGCCTATAAAAAAACTTCTAGTCCACAGAATTTTATAATTCTTACCTTTTTCGATTCAGTATATGAACTTCTTTCACTTCTACGCAATATTTACCTTTCAAACGCTTTCACAAATTTTTAAAAACGAGTGGTCCCGGTAACGAACTACACCCACGAATGTTTGTATTTATGTTGTGAAATAGAAAGTTGCGCTGTTTCGTTTGTGCTTATGTGCATGCGTTCGTGTAGTGCAGATCCCCTTGTGTTTTGTGTTGACAAAATGACAAGATTGATGGCATTTTCCACTGACGTGTGAAAAGCAGCTGTTCAACGCGCTCCTTCGTCAGCTTGCTCGACATCTCAGACTCGGCTAGCACTACTGTGCGAACAGTGAGCAGGGTGAAGATACTGATACGTAATATCAAGTTGCGAGTGCGCTCTCAAATATTTCAGAACATACCCAGGACGCACAGGACAGAGTAATTATAGCTTTTTCGCTGCTTCTAACAGCGCGATCAAGAAACATAGCATATTCAGGTATGACTTGCTTAGTTGTGTGTCTCAAAAGGAAATGCTAGCCTGACTAAGGCTGACAAATTTCCACATTGTGTGTTCCTCAAATGAAGCACAAAATTTTCGACATCAAGGTATTTAACTGTACTTACAATGCCATTAATTTCGTTATCTCCCAACGCTGATGTTACCGAGGTTTGCTTCTAGGGTAATTTCGTTTAATAGGCAGGCTGATTCGGTCGTAGCCTGTTCTATTGCCTAAAGAAGTGGCTAGTCTGTTCAGCTTCTCTATACTTATTTGTTGTCGATAAAAGTGTGAGATGGCTGATGGGTTTCTTCACTTTCACCGTAGAATTTTCTGGTGAAGAACCAAAGCTTTTAACATTTGAGGATACCAGAAAGCTAAGTTGGTGTTCCAACTTCGTGATAATAGACTTGAGCGAGGAGCAAATTTGACTTTGAACATTTCTCTAACAGAAGTTCATTTCTCCGGGCAGCAGCGACTGGTGCGAAAAAAATTGCTCTTCGAGGTCCCATATTTACGTGAAAAGATGAGTGACGTGGCCTGCTAATCAGTTTCACCTGAGAAACTGAGAATTTTACGAGCGCTCATGAAGGACAAAGTAGCAACCTCCTCCAGCTCGCAGTGAGGCAAGGGGACGATGAAGTTCTGCGACCTGTTATGCTGTGATGTAAGTTCTTGTAAGATTCCATAAGTTCTTATGCAGTCCTATTCATTTTTGTGAACTCCCTCATCATGGTTTACTGCGATGTGTCTAAGTTGGACTCGAATAGTGATATGGTAAGTTTTAACTACAGTGCTGGCTACAAGAACAGTACTTAGTCCGTCCCACTTTGCTATAAGGAATGCATGTGCAGCTATAGTGCTGAACAATTTGTTGTCAGTAATAAGCATTTTCCCACACCCTTGCATTCATGCTGCAGTAAGTATTAAAATATGTGTTTGCATATTCTGTATATCTGACTTGTCACCTGTGTTTCTGAAGCCAAGTCACGTTTTTAATTATAGGCACTGTAATGTCAAACCGGCTGCTCAAGGACGTGACCCGCAGTAAAGCAGAGCAGCACATAAAGGCCTGGCTGAGGCACGCCAAAGAACCTCATGACAGGACGTCGACAAAAGATAAGGGCTCGGAGTACTACACAGAACAGCAGCGACAGCTGGGCCAATCCGTGCGAAACTCTTCAGGCCTAGCTTTGAGCCTAGATTTCACGAGAGAAAAAAATGTGCGTTCTCTGAGAGTGTGGTAGATACACATTTCTTTCCTCGGTATATTTGGCTCCAGACGGAGGGCTATGCAGGTGTTGCCTTCAAAATGAAAAGTGTTATGCCATTGTCATATCCATGCAATACACATCGACAATATTAATGGGTTTTCGTTAATGTATAATGTTGGACAAAAAAATTCAGCTCATGAAACAGAAGGTGGGATTATTAATTTTATTCTGTGTAGAGAGCTCGGGAGCAGACCATAATTGTGACAAATAGTTAATAACTTTTTGGTGAGGATAATAAGCTTGATTGTGAATAATAATAATACGTAAAGACAACTCGAGTTGTTCGAGTTGTCTTCGTGTTCATGTGTATTGGAAGGTGACGACAATAGAGCTAGATATAACTTTGCAACGTAGAAGGCCGCACATATAGGGTGTTTCACCTATCGTGATAAATTCTAACCGTAGACGTACACGCCGTATAGGATTGTGGGATTTTTGGCAATTACCCTCTGGCAACTTTTTCCGACACTTAGGAAGGCTTTGGACAATTTTTAATTGATGGAAATTTATGTTTTCAATCAAATTAGGAAAATTGCCAAGCACACCCCTATTTTTTAAGAGAAATATGAAGTGCCCTCCGGATGACCGCAGACCCAACAAAACCTATGCGCAGTATTAACAGAAGCGGTCGAAAAAAAGTAAAAGTGCTGCTTTAGTCCTGCCGACTTGATTGCTGCAAAAAGCCAGCAGATAAGTTGCAGGGAAGAAGTATCCCCGCCTCTTGCTTTACCTTTCTTTTCCCTGGTTTGACCTTGATGCACAAAGAAACGAAAAAAAAAAAATCAAGGTGGGAACACTTCTTCCTCTTCCTGCACATTTTGTGCACGCATTTTTGCAACAATAAAGCAGGTGGGGCTATAGCAGCACTTTTGCTAAGACTTTTCAACTATTTGAGTCACTATACTGTGCATATTTTTCGTTAGGTCTGCGGTTATTCGTAGGATCGCTTGGCAATTTTCAAAGTTTTTCATTGGAAAGATCCCTGAATTAAAAATTGTCCAAAGCTTTCCAAAATGGCAGCAAAAGATTCCAGAAGGTAATTGCAGAAAGTCCTCCGGCAGGTACGTTGCCAGTTAGAATCGTTTATCACTTCAGGTGAAGCGCCCTGTATGTATACGTTCGTAAAAGAAAAAAAAAACAAAAACAAAAAAAAAACCAGGAATTTTCCTTGCATATGTGACCCCTCGGAGACTGCACTTGTTTCAAGCAAACTCCAAAGAGGCCAAATTACACCTCTGCTTATTTTCCGCAACCTGATTACTAGTCATGATGGTGCGTTTATTTCATTCATGAGCATGTTGTGTAATCCGGAAGTGCCCAGAATGTTTGAAATTCCATGCTATATTTTACAGCTGCTATTGCAGCTCTTGTAGTGTTATCTTGAACGCCCAAACTGGGCTCCTTACATTTCATCTTGGCCGAGGCCAACTGCAGACTACAGAAGAATGAAGTGTGAAGTGCCCTATAGATGACGTTATTCATTTTATTCATCTATGTATTTTGTAAAGACTGCACTTGGCTCGCATTGTCATATCGGACTCCTGATACATGTTTCTTGTTCGGGTTGCTTGTTACGCGACCACACTGTCCAGAAGGGAGTAAATAAGGTTCTCTTTGAAGTGATTGGTATTTTTGTGCATATTATTGTAGCCAAATAATGTTCATCGGCTGAGTTAAAGAAGACTCAAAAATGTGTATCAGGGATTGTGAAAAATGGTTTTGCTCAGATGACAAAGGTGGAAGGCACTTTTGAAGGCTCGTAGTACAACTTACCTCGACTGAAATGACGAATTTCTACATGAATCTGATGTGTACTGCACGGAAGTGGCTTTGTGGTGTTTGCTCATTTTTGCTAGGAGGTGCTTCGAACCAATTATGTGATGACGGCGTTTGCTAGGTGCTACAGCGCATTAATGCGTTGACATTATTTACTCATTTATGCTGAATGGTGCTTCAGCCCATTGATGTAGTGACGTTAAATAACAGCACCGAGGTGATGATCCTTTAGTTCCATATGTCATGTGTACATTTACAGAGCCTTTTCTAGATAGAGGGATGCCATTTTCGGTCCAAATAAGCGTATCGACTATTTGTTTAGCGTTATGAATATTTCTAACTGCTGGCGCAAGAATCGTTCAACTTTTCCCTGCATACAAGGCAAAGTGTGGTCTGACCCTGTAAGCCATCCAGCCACCATTAATTCCGAAGCACCCCTTGTGGGCTTAATGACTGAGAACACAGTTTCTGCTCGTCACTGCTATATGCAGACTACAAATTGATTTCACCTCTCAGCAGCTTCAGATGTTGGTGTGATGTAGAGCTTTTCTAGAGCTTTTATGCGTTCATGCATTGAGCACTTATCTGCTTTGTTATAATCCAAGTCAAATGTCATTTTCTTTTTATGCATATTGTGTAGTATTTAACATTGTGTATCTATACATCACTTGAAGTTCCTTGAAATAAAGAAGCCATGAAAGCTTTGAAACTGCTCTGATCACGTGAAAATTATTTGCTGCAGCTAGTGTTAAAGCATATTGGATACCGTGAAGGCACGGTATGGCATATCCGATCAAAGCCTGACCATATCCCAGACTTGTCCCACGGGATGTCCCCACGAAAGGTCATAGGACGTCTTTTTGCAGACAACGGGATGTCCCATGGATGTCCGCCGGGTATGTTTGGACATCCCATGGATATCCTGTATTCCCAAACAGATATCCATAGGACGTCCTATGGACGTCATTGTGTCGTCTGGGAAGGAGGTTAAGAGGGTGGAATGGTGCACTTAGATGCAGAGGTGCAGATTCGCGTCCTTTAGAAAGGAGGCGATGGAGGCTGTGCGCTGTCTTCTAACAGCAGTAGTGGATCCGTGATACAGATAGTCTTCGAGGCTGATTGTGGAGTTAGTCAAAAACGGAAGATGCTGATTGCGTTGAGACTGATAGGCAGGGCAGTTGACAAAGATGTGGTGAACTGTCTCCTCTTGATTAGGGCAATGAGGGCAATAAGGCGAGGTGGAGAGATTGTACTTGAAGAGCGAGCTGGCAGTGAGGGAGCTGCCACTTCTGAGGCGGTGAAGTGCAGTGGTGATAGCTCGATTGTAGTGCCGCGTTGGCAGGGGTTCTCGCTGGTGCGTGGGACGAAGCCGACTGACCAGTGAAGGAGAGGGCAGCAGTGAGGCCACTATCCGATGGGGCTGGATTTGTGGGGGGAGAGGGAATGTTGCGACACGAGAGGTGTGAGCGAAGTTGGCTAGAGCGTCAGCCTCTTCGTTTCCAGGGATGCCAACGTGTGATGGGATCCACTGTAGGGTGATATTCGTGCCTTGGCCGGCAGCAGAGCTGATTGTCCGTCGGATGGAGCGTACGAGCACTGATGTGTCATCGATGTTCACGAGTCTCCGAAGTGATGTGGCGGAGTCCGTGAGGATGACAACTCGATCGGCTTGAAAGGGGGCGATTGCAATGGAGGCGTGAAGTATAGCGCACAGCTCAGCTGTGGTGGATGAAGGGCAGGGGCCACGAAGTTTGACTGCCCAGCGATGATGGTGAGAACGGATGACGTAGGCAGAGGAGGCGGTGTTGGTTTGGTGACAGATGGAGCCATCTGTGTAGACATGGAGTGCGTGCTGATACACGGTGTGTATATGATCAAGGGCCTTGGCCTTCATGACATCAGTTGAATAGGCTTTCTTGCTTCTGAGGCCAGGAATGTCTAGCCGGACATGTGGGAAAAACTCCCTCCAGGAAGGGAAGTGTTGTGGCAGGTAGTGAGTCTTGTTGGGAAGCTGACTAGGTAGTTTGAGCGCCAGAGTGTCAGGAGCTGTATCAGGGCATTTCTTTAGTGAGGTGAGAATGGAGGATGCAGTGCCGGCTTGATGAAGCCTAATCAGAGTACGGAGTGCACAGACACCAGCTTGATGTTCAAGGGTTAGAGCGGAGGCTTCGATGAGGGTGTCATTCACGTTGGAGAAGGATGGTAGTCCTAGGGCTACTCTGAGGCCAGATCTGTGAAGGCGATTAAGTTGTCGCCAGCCAGTGGGTGAAGGGTCAATGTATGGAAGAGCATAGGCGAGGCGACTTTGGATTAGAGCCTTGTATAGAAGGAGGAGGCTACGTGGGTGATTTCCCCAGGAACGGCCACCCATTCGCTTCAAGATGTTGAGGAGAGGGCGACAGGTGCTGACCAGGTGGTTTACTTGATGGTTCCATAGAAGCCGTGAGTCGAAGTGGACTCCGAGGTATTTAGCGTGACGAACTGATGGCACAGGAATGTTCCCAAGGGTTAGGCTGGGGTATCCGTTGGGAAGATGTCGGCCAGGTGAAGTGACGGGGAGGGCGGCACTTTTGGACGGAGAGAGTTCGAGCCCTTTTAGTGCAAGCTTGTTGGCGAGGTGGTCAAGAATGGCTTGCGCTGAGGACTGGAGTCTTGATCTGAAGTGACCAGTGAAGGTTACACATATGTCATCAGCGTAGATGAGGAAGTTGGGTGTGACTGATGTGTCAGGAAGATCACAGTGAATATCGGCGAGCGCGAGGTTGAAGAGGATGGGGGAGAGAACCCCTCCCTGCGGTACTCCTTTCGTAATGAGTCGGGTGGTGCTAAGTTGGCCAGAGACTGCGACGTTGAAGGTGCGGTTGGTGAGATAGGCAGTGAGTTAGGCGAGGAGCCTGCCCTTGACTTGATGCCTTGTAAGGGCGTCGTGGATGGACTGATGGCTGAGGTTGTCAAATGCTTGCTTAGCGTCCAGAAAAAGGACCAGGGAGAGTTTGCGGTCGGCGAAGGCTTGTTGTAGCTTGGCGGAGAGAGTGAGGAGGGCTGCGGCAGTAGTGCGTCGTTTCCTGTATGCACACAGGTGATCGGGTAGAGCTGAGGTACTTTCTAGAAGCCAGACGAGTCTGCGTTGGACCATACGTTCCAGCACCTTGCCCACTGCGGAGGTTAGGGCTATGGGGCGGAAGTTGTTGAGGGTGAAGGGCGTCTTTCCGCGCTTGGGAATGGGAATGACGTGAGCATGCTTCCAGCTGGGAGGTATGCAGGAAGTGGCCCAGATGTCATTGTAGTAGTTTAGCAGCTGCAGAAGGGCAGGGCCCTCAAGGTTTTTGAGCATTTGGTAATTGATTCCATCAGTTCCCGGGGCGGATTTTCGTTTGCAGCGGGATAAGGCATGCTTAAGTTCATGTAGAGAGAAGGGGTCGTCGGTGGGCTGCGTAGGATGTGAGACTGTGGGGGTAGAGGGGTGAAGAGGGTGTGATGGCACAGTGGACGTGGAGAGAGTGTCGGCAAAGTCATTTGCAAGCTGTTGTGTAGTCTGTCCCACAGCCAGAGCGAGTGAAGGCAGAGTCTTGGACGGAGTGGGGAGACCATCAAGGGACTTGATGACTTTCCAGATGGAGGCAGTCGTAGAGTGTGGGGTGAGAGATTGGGTGAACTGGTGCCATTCGTGTCGACGGAGATGAATAGCATAACGTCTGAAGGCAGCCGAAACCTTGTTGTATGCAGTGCGATGGGCAGCTGAGCCAGTTCGAAGTAGAAGCCTCTGAGCCCTTCTTCTGGCTGCTCGTAGAGACAGGAATTCGTAGAGACAGGAATTTCAAGTTTGGTCGTGGCTGCTTGGCTGAGAGGAGGACTGTCTTAGTCGCGCGTTGAGCAGCTGTGGCGATGACTTCGAGAACGTGGTCTGAAGAGGATAGTTCATTGGTGATGGTTCTGAAGAGGTCCCAATTGGTGACACGGTATTGACGTTGAGAGGGAGAGGCTGAGCAGGAGGGGAGAATCCTGATGGGGTAGTGATCAGAACCCCAGGTGTCAGGGTCAGTCTTCCAGTGTAGATGCATGTTAGGGGAGCTGAGAGTGACATCGATGGCACTGGTGTAGTTGGGAGGGCAGAAGTAGGTGGGGGAGCCGTCATTGAGGAGTGCAAGTTGAGAGGAGTCGAGCCATTGTGCCATCCTGTTTCCGTTGCGACAGTTGCGGCGACTGCCCCATAGGCTATGTTTTGCGTTGATGTCCCCCCCCCCCATTATAATGGGACCGGGGCAGAGTTGGAGGATCCTGTCGAAGAGACCTGTGTCAAGGGTAGCGTCGCCGAAACAGTAGAAGGAGACAAGGAAGATGACTGATTGTTTGTCTTGTATTGTACAGGCGGTAAATTCGGCGGCGTTACTGCACAGGTGGGACACGTCGACCGGGGACTGAACAAGGTCCTTGCGGACAAAAACTGATGCTCGAGAGCGACCGTCAGGTTGCTTGGATAATGAGTGATACCCAACGTAAGGGGCAAGACGAAACTGTTTATTGATCATGGCTTCTTGGATGAGCAAAGCATCAAATTTGTACTTGGAAAGTTCACTTTTTAGATCACTGCACTTGTTGCTGAGGCGAGGAGCATTCCATTGGAGCACCCGTGGCAGAAAGGGAGGGAGTGTGTGGTGTGGCGCCATGATGGGGTCGGTGGGAAGTCGGCAGTGGAGCAATGCGAGGAAGGTCAGAGTTTATGATAGGAAGCTGAGGATGGAGTGCTCAAGTGGGATGACGAGGGCGATGGTATCCCGCCATGCTTGGGGAATACCAGGCCACTGGAGGAGGGCACGGAGGGCAGAGAAGGCAAGTCGCAGGAATGTCACCAAGACCTGTTGTTGATGAGACAAAGGGGGGACAGTAGGGGCGGAGGCTTCATGGCAAGTGACTGTGGAAGCAGGAGGGTCAAGCTGAGCAGGAGGTTGCGAGGAGTCTGTGATGACGTGGTCACTGCTGCTGTGACTGGTAGTTGAGGGGGGAGGCGAGTGAGCAGCTTGCATAACGGAGCTGGAGGTGGTTTGAGAACCAAAGGCAGGAGAGGCTGAGGGGCTCTGTCTTGCAGAACCCTGGTTGGCGTTGGAGGAGGCGGAGGTGCTGCGGGCAACAGTGTTAGAGTTGTTTTTCTGTTTGTTCCGAGTGGCTTTCCGTGCCTCCTGGATGCTGACATTGTGTTTGGCACTGTAATGGTAGGCAGCAGTCTCTGATTGCTTGACCGGGCAGGATGGATCGGAGGCTGAGTGGGATTCGCCACAGTTGACGCATTTGAGTGATGTCGGGTTAGGACAATTGGTGGTGGCGTGCTCACCAGAGCATTTGAGACACGAGTTTTTCCGTTGGCAGTTCACACCAACATGGCCATAGCGGCCACACCGCTGGCACTGTGTTGGTCTATCGCGGAACTCAAACACTGAGAACTTCACTTTCCCAAGGTGCACTGTTTTGGGAAGTGGTCCCCTTTCGAAGCACAAACGCACTAGGATGCTGGTTTTACCGAGGCGGCGAGCACTGAGCACAGGAATGTCGGAATGAACGCACTGAAGGATATCATCATCGGCGAAGGAGGTGTCTTTGACACGAATGAGACCTTTAGTGACTTTGCGTGACTGTGGCACGAAGGCAAAAACTGGCACACTGCACAGGTTGTTGAGTTGTAGAAGCTTGTTGACACCGCCGATGGTTTTAACATCAACACCTACGATGTTCCGAGCAGTGTTTACACGCACCTCACTCACTTCGTTGGGCGCCTCAGAGTCGAGGAAAGTTTGCAGTTTACGAACGGGAAGGGAGGACACAGAGGTGTCTCTGTTGGTGGGGCGGAATAATACGGTGCGAGAACTCACACACTGAGAGCCTGAAGAGAATGCACTAGTGACGGTTGAAGCACTGTCACTGTCACTGCTGTTGCTGTGACGATCTCGTCGACGTAGTCGTTTGCGCTGTCGTGCGGGAAGCTCGAAGTCCTCATTGTTTATTTCAGACATAGCGTGGTCATCATCAGAAAACGACCGAAAGTCTGTGTCAGAAGAGAGGTCTGGGCTGGAGCGGATGGGGGAGGCTGTTGGAGTGGTGGCAAGAGGCTGCGAACCAGTTGGCAGTGTTGGGAAGTTGGATCGTACGACGAGAGCTGCCGCTTGTAGCGTTTGAAGACGGGACGCCACCTGTTCTTCCAGGTCAGCAGGCAGTTTAGAGGTCTCAGAGCCAAAGTTGGCCATAGCTCTGAGAGTCGTGAAGAGGCACAGCGTGATAGCGCAGCGAACGCCAGACGAGCGGTCCAGACGCGACGCGAAACGCGCCAGGCAGAGCGCATCCCTACCACTTGCGTCACATAGTGACGCGCGTGGCGACGCTCATCACGTGTCTATCGTGAAGGCGAAGGAGGGTGTTTCGCGAACGGCAAGTTCAGGTGGCAATTGCAGGCGACCCAATTTTGCTACGGTTGCACTAATTGTGGGAAAACTGTTTTCGGCCACCGAACGTTCCATACCGACCAAAAACAGAACCAAAGTTGTGTGCCTCTAGACTGCTCCTTTGGGCGTTGGAGCGTCAGTGAGAGAAACAATGTTGAGCCTCACCACATAGCATCACTATGCTTTGTCATTCTCCTTGATTTAATTAATTTCTGATGTTAAAGTGCACTGTCTAATACCTCTGTCAGACGGGCACATATACGGCCTTTAGTGTTACGGCATTAAGAAATGGATACGGCCTTCAGCTGCGAACGTTAAATGTAATGTAGTGAAATCACATGTTTTTCACACTGAGATTACACGAAAACAACGTGTGGCTGGTATTTTGAAAATACAACAGCAAACTACATTTGCTTTGAAGTGCTTTGGATATTTTTTTGAGTGGCGTACGACTTTTTGGATGCAGACGCGTGCAGTGGTTCGAGGGTGTCACTACGAACTGAACACCTGAACAGAGGAGATAAAAAGTGAAACAAAGCGCAAAAATGCAACAGAAAAACGCGAAAGAAAGATGACAGAACATTACGTCGCGTAAAAAAACATTTTATTTCTAATTGAATTAAATGGGCGAAATCCTGCTTATGGCGCTTGGTCACGAGGCTTGGGCAGTTTCGATGGAATGTCGTAAACTGTCTTGCGGTAGCGCCGTTGCCCTTCTATCTCAGTTTTGTGGCAAAGGCCGTATTGCTGACCGTCTGGCAAGGAGTTAATGACAGAATGCACTTACGGCCATAACCGTTAATGCCGTAAGTGCGCCCGTCTGACAGGGGTCTAAAACTGCAATATACTCTGACATGAGCAGACTTTAGTCGCGTGAGCTGTAAACGCGCCGTCGGATATTCGTGGTTCAGATATTGCTGCATGGCGTCGCGTGAATGACAAGTTTGTGAATCTATGTGCCAGTCTGTGATGCCCTTAAAGGGACTATCGCATCCATCTCGGTCGATTCCGAAACTTCAGTACCACAATATTTCTCAGTGACCTCTGACAAGGGCCGCGAAAACCCCAAGTGAATAGGTCGCGTATGTGCTGAGCAATCTAATGAAATACATCGAGATAGCAGACGACGCATAATGAGGTCCCTCTCCACCGTCTCTCCACAACGCCTTGATAACGTCAGGCTCAACAGTGCCAATTAGAGCGCTTCTTCCCGCACAGTTGATCGGTGGGGCCGCGGGGCATCTGGATGCGAGGCGGCCAGCAGACACCAAGCGTAATGTCGGAATCGTCGTAATACGAAAGTGACGTCGCGTCGCTTCCAAGCGATTTTGGGGATTACAGCGTTGAAGAAATTGTGTTAGATTACGACCCTTACTCCACAGACTATCTGCCACTTGACCCTACCGCAAGTGAAAGTGCAGGCAGTGAAAACGAACCGTCCGATGGCGACGACACTTTCAGGTAAGCCTATCATATCCGATCGCTCATGATGATTGTGCACTGCCGGGCATTTTGACATCTGTCCACTTGGAAATGACAGATGCCTCTGCACTCGCTGTACTCCAGTGGAACCTGACGAACACAGGGTGTCGGTTGCCTCGGAAATTGCAGGGACAGTTGTATCGCCGATCACCTGCTCCCAATGACGTTTGTCTGCGGAGGGAGCTCGCTGGTTGACGCACCCATCTTTTGTCGTGATGACCGCCGCGTATTTTTGAGCGACTTGACAGTAGGTACAGTGTCAAAACACTTCTCATACGTCGTAAATGGCGTGATTTCATTCCCATTTCATTCCGAGCACATGGATAATGCTTTACTAAAACTTTACTGCTCTTAGTAAAATAAATAATTACTTTTCTTCTTTATTATTGTTTTACACAGGAGCCTCCGATTCACTGCGTATTGTTTCTTCACAAGCTGGATTTATGGGTACCTTGGCATAAGAAACCGAAGGCGGATACCAGGATGTCCTGTGCGCAGGATCAGGACGCTGTACCCATCAACTTCATATAGTGGATCATACGAGCAGCATAAGTGTCAAGTGTGCCACTGTATGCAGACCAGGCATATCCATTGTAGGACTTATCGTTATTGTCATTGTTGTTTCTGTATGTTCATAAAAGCTGGTTTCCTATTGAGAAGACGTAACTGTGTACACTATCAAAACGTTATCGATGGTTCCTGCTTTTCATAACCATATGTGGTGAAGAAATGTTGCATTGTGAAGTCGCAAATTAGTGAGCGGTTATGCTGGTCATAGTGTTAGTCATATGTGCATGCACTGACCGTTTCAAAAGTTTTAACCCTTTGTAACAGTTCAAGAAGCATGTCTTACAAGCAGTGGAGACTTGTAGTCAGATATTGCAAGTACAGTGGAATGTGTAAATAATTTTCATTGCAAATCATTCTGGAGTACAAACCAAGGTTATCACACGACGAGGACAAGCAGTGGTACTTGTGTAATGCGTATTTTGAATACCACCTTTCAGCTTCACCATGGAGAGGTTTCTTTTGTACCACGTTTTGCACCTATGTTGGAAAAAAACAAAAGAAACTGGTGCGTTTTGCCCTGAGCATGGATTTATGCTTCATTTCTAAATGGAGGATAGAGGTTAGTGCCAATGTGTGTATTACCACAGTTTTATCTCCTCCTGTGTACATAGAAGCTTTGTGAACATGATACAAATATTAAATGTGTCAAACAAAAGCTGATTACATTATGTCGGTAGATTTTATTTCCCTCCTCCGTGCTATCTTTTCAGTTGCTGTGCGGAGAGCTGGCATTTAGGTTCATGTTGACAGGGTGGTAACAGGTTCTTTCCTTCTATACAATATACGAGCAGTGCAGATGTGAAGCTTGATGTGCTGAAACAAGAAAAAACTTACTATCATGCACATATCAAAGCCCAATACCTCCATATTCTTGAACCCTTTGAGTGTCCTCTGTGCACTGTAACTGGAATTGTACTAAAAGTCACAGGTGTGCATATATAGTTCATTAGACGCCGTTCATAGCCAGTTACTAAAATTGCACTTTAAAAAAGTTCATTAGAATCACAAACACAATTCAGAAAAGTGTTTGCAGCTGGACCAAAAACAATAATGTGCATATTGGAGGGTTCATAACGCAGTGTTTGTCTCTGCATAAAACATGTGGTGGCCCTGGAAAGGGTCTTTTTTTTACTTTAGTTTCTCTGGCTCATTCAGTGTGTGACGCAGGGGGAAGCCTCACTACTAGAACCTAAAAATAAAAATTCGCTATATAACAACTTCAAGCCTTCACAGTATGTGAGCAATATATATCACTCGTAGAGACTGATACTCCGCATGAGCTGCCGGTTCAACAACATGAACGTTCACTCTGACTCAGAATTCAATTCATTCACTGTACAACACAGATATTAACCTTTCCTAATGAATAGAAGCTTGTGATACTCACCACCTGAAGCAGGTTGCTGCTACCATTACCATCAAGCTGCTTCTCTCCACCTGAGATAGAAATTGGGCACTTGATGTTGGACAATATGATGCATAAAAGTATAACGCCGAATGGGGCTATTCTGTTGGAAAGCTGCCTCATTGGCTCTCTCTTGCTCACAAAAATGATGGTGAGTGCATGCTGAGTTACATGAGCAAAGAAAGATGGGATAAACTTTTTCTTAAACTTTAGTATCTTTAATTGATAAATAGATAATTTGATAAACTTTTGAATATTGCAACCGGAAAAGTTAGAGGGATGCCGTCAAAAAATTACGTGAGGTGCTAGTGGGGCCTAAGGGGGTCTGGTACATCATTGCCGGCCGCAGTTTATACATATTCCGATGTACATTCGGAAACAACATCTGGAAACAAATGCTTACCTGCTCATCCGGTACGTCGGTGGTGTCCATTTGCTCATGGAACAACGTGGGCACAGCATAGGGCTTTAGCCTCTTGCATTTCGCTGACACTCCCATACGGGATTGCAATAGGTCCGCCTCCACGTACGCTTCGTCGGCAAACTGCGAGGAACAAACGTGCCGAACGTGCAATTCTTCTGCCACAACAAGAAGCCTGCCGGCGATTGCTGCTTCCAACTTTCGTTTGGCGTCCCTGTCCTTGGGTTCGTGAAATATCATTTCTGGGTTCGCCCCAGACAATTTTTTTGCCGTCAGGAACACCACGACGCGTTCCCGAACTCAACGACATGTTGCAATTTCACCACTGAGCGACCATTCACAGCACTTTCGAAGAAGTAGGTTGTTTCATACAGGTAGCCATGCACGACGCCATCTCCAAAGCAGACGATGTCTCCGAGAGAAATCGGGGGAACGGCGCCGGCGGCGCGCCGCCCTCGCATTGGTCCTGTTGGCTTCTACGTCACAATGATGTTTGGACGTCGGAGGTTTCGCTGATCAAAAAAGCTCGTTTATTTAAAACACAAACATTTCTGAGCAGTGAAAATCGGTGACATCGATTGTCGAATGATGCCAAGCATTCTCGTAACCACTTCCTACCCATGTCTCCGGATGCGATAGTCCCTTTAAAGGAACTGTAAAGTGAAATTTTACCCCGCCGTTTCTGTGTGCGACCTGGTAGAGTTTGCCTGTTTGATACCGCACACACAGCCAAAGCACTCAGAGCTCGTTAATTATTACACAGCATCAATTAGAAAACTTAAATCGAACGGTAGGTTGCCCCGCAACAGCTAAAAAAAATCATGATGAGAGTACTCCCGTCACGTGATACCTAAGTAATACACGATGAACTTATGACCGGCTACTACTTACCAATACACACTACTTTTAGAATAACAAGAATTACTGGGACAATTCTTCAAAAATATCGAAGAAACAGCGTATCCCAAAATACTGTCAGCGCGGCCAACGCCCTCTGTTCGCTCTCCTCCCAACGATATGGCCCGCGTGTGTATTGCCTCTGTCGAGGTTTGTGTATGCAAAAAAGTTCTTTTCCTGGTGAAATTGAACCGAACTTCACCTGACAGCGATGCCAGGTATCTACTGTAGTGTTCGGGGATACACCAAGTGTGCTCCTTCGACACGGAACGTTGTGTACCACAAGATTCCAACGGATAATGCGCGGAAACGAAAGTTGTTGCAATCGCTTGGTCAAGACATTCGTGATCCACGCCCTATTTGCTCATCCCATTTCTCTGACGAGTCGTACGATATGACAGCAGCGGAAGGTCGAAACTTCTCAAACGGACCGCAGTTCCGACACCAGTGTGTCTCCTTGTGACTTCTGACTATGCGAACACCAGTGCACACGAGGTATGTATCGATACACAGCAATAATACATATAGGGAGTATTCATGTGACGTCACGCGTACCCTGCGCCGCCGCTTCCCCGCACGGTGGTGGTCACTTTGGCGCACTTTCGCTTTGGTGTTGTAAGACGTTTGTGACTGCAGCTCGAACGATCGAGGACTCGTGCGAAACTTGGACCCAAACGTGCGGTAGGTTCTTTTGTGACCTTAAAGAAAATGCTGCAGTTGAGCGCATATGCCGCTCAGCTGTGTGAGGAAGCGAAATCTCGTTACCGAGAGAAAGTTTTGAAATGTGGTGGTGTAGATCCCCTTCTTTTTACCGACAAAGACACCAACAGCGACGTGATGAGCTATCCAAAAGTGGAACTGACAGACGTGAAGGACTATCTAGTTAATGCGACAAGCTTCGTCACACGTGAACAAATGAAGGCACACAAAGCCATGGAATCGCACAATTTTCTGACGAGCGGTTGGGTGAACCAGCCACGAACGAAAGCTATCGAAGACGGGAGCGTTGTTGTCATCAGCAAGGTGAGCATCACTACACATGAAGTGCACTCGTTCTCTAGCTGTCCACTTGATTTGCGTAAAACTACGAGTTTGGCATGTTAGCGCGCTATGAACAAACGGGACACAGACGAGCACACAGGTAGCACAAGTGTGTGTGTGTGTTTGTCTTTGTGTTCTGTCTCTAGTTTTAACTTGATTTGCATATCACGCATGGCTGTAGAAATATTACTTAAATGTGCTTGGCGTTTTGTAGCAAAAATGTAGCATGGTCAAGTGACAGTAGGTGGTGGTGGCGCGGGGATGGGGGGAAGGATGCGTTGAAATTGTTTCAGTGTTGATGTCAGTGTAATTAATTTCTATGGTTACTGGTACTGGTGTCTGGACGGAAGAAAACCGTCTGTGAATATGCAGTAATTGAAGACAGTGAAGAGCCTCACAAATCAGTTAACGTCATAATTCTGAGTTCGCTCAATGCAACAAACATGACATGTCTCATACAATTGTCTTTGCTTATTATTTCAGGTCAACCATTCCCAAAGCCTGTCGAGCAAGCCGTTGCAGCCTTGGCTACTTCTCAGGCCTGACGGTGAAGTCGTCACAGCCCATTGCACATGCATGACGGGCCTTGGGGAAGCCTGTTCACACATTGGTGCAGTGCTGTTCTATTTGGAATCTGCAGTGGCACATAGAGACGGTCGCTCGTGTACCGACAAGCCAAATGCCTGGTTACCTGCACATGTTAAAACCTTGCAGTGCAAACCTATCTGCAAGATTGACTTCTCGTCTGCTACTCTCAAAAAGAGAAAGCTTAACACCATAGCATCTCCTTCGCAACCTGTAACTGTACGCAGTCAGACCACAAAGCCAACCCAGGAAGAATGGACTGATTTTCTTAACGAAGTGGCTGCAGCAGGATCCCAGCCAGCTGTTTTTTCAGTCCTGGAAAAATATTCCGACCAGTATGTGCCACTTGCTGCAAGATGCCGTACAGCTCTCCTGACCACGCTGGAAAGCAAGAATCATCCATCTTCTGCTGACTATATGGCACAATCTTGCACAGAGTTTATGGAGGCAATGCGGATTGAACCAGAGGTCAGTAACGTAGTCGAGAGAAATAATAATATATTGTGCTGTGTGATCATCTTGCCTAAGTCATCTCATCTGTGAGTTTGTGCCTGATGAGTGACAGGATATGTTGTACGTATTGCAGGTCGCTGCAATGATTGAGCAAGAGACGCGTCCCCAAGCAGCATCAAGGAAGTGGTTCGAGTTCCGGGCAGGGCGTATAACAGCATCCAATGCCAAAGCTGTCTGCCGCACGTCGACAGAGACCCCAGCACTCAGCCTCCTAAAGAAGATCTGCTACCCAGAGGAGAGCAAGTTCCATGCCGCAGCCACAGAATGGGGAATTGCAAAAGAAAAGAAAGCGATGGAACACTTCATCAATGTAACTGCAGTTAGCCACACACAATTCAAGTGTGAAGGTGCGGGTCTTTTCATTAGTTTAAGTTACCCATACATTGCAGCTACACCAGACGCTATAGCTTCGTGTATATGCTGCGGAAATGGCCTAGTGGAAGTGAAATGCCCATATGCTTCACGTGACAGTACAATTGCAGACATTGTTGAAAACAAGAACACATGTTTGGAGAGTTCTCGTGGCAAAATTCAACTAAAAAGGGACCACGCATACTTCTATCAGGTGCAGTTTCAGATGTTTGTATGCAACCGCAACTACTGCTATTTTGTCCTTTGGACATGTAGAGAGATATTTGTGGAAAAAATAGAGTTTGACCCTACTTTCTGCAGCATGATGGTAGAAAAGTGCAGGGACTACTTTGTGAAGGTCATTTTACCAGAGCTGATTTACAAATTCTGGTCAAAAAAGGTCATTCGTGAGTCACACGAAGCTGGTACAAGTGCTACAATAGATGGTACAAATTCTGCAGAGGCCAACGATAACGAGTCATACTGCCATTGTGGAGAAGGAGAATATGGGAAAATGATAGAATGTGATGGGCTGTCATGTGCAAAAAGGTGGTTCCACTTCAAATGTGTAAACCTGACTCGTGCACCAAAGGCGAAGACATGGCTTTGTAGGGATTGCAAAAACACGTAAAATGCAGTCTTCCTACAAAAAGAATGTAAAGAAGCAAATCAGAAAATGTGAAGGCCGTCCCTCATGCAGGGTGTCTACTAAACAATGTATCAGAAATTTCGTGACATAGTTATGTGCAAGCATTACTGCTTCTAGTTAGCTATTTTCCCTTCTCAATTTTGCAGTCAAGCTCAAATTCCCTATCAGTTCCAGGTCTTGCATGTTTCCCAGTTTGGTCCCATGTTCCCCAGAATAACTGCTGCAAAGAACGACGACAGGGTAAGAACAGGTATGACACATGCATCAAGACGTCGTACCCTTTCTTACCCTTGTCACTTTTTGCAGCAGTCATTCTATTATGTCTATGTACCAATTATCCGAACATAGCCCTTTCATGGTGCATACACTGTTCTAGTGCTGTATTTTGTACTTGCCTTTATTTATTGCATATGAAAGTTTGTAGCTTCTTGTATTTCTGCAATTTTTTAGTTCAGGAGGAAAACTCTGCCCTGTTTATTAGATGACAATGTAGCAACTCTTTATTGAAATAGAGTCATGTCACACCAGCCAGAGCATGTCATGTCACTTTGAACCAGGCTTGTGCCTGTTACTCGAATTTTAACGTTACTTCTATGCAAAAAGTAATTGATTACTCGAAAAATTATTTTCACAGTAAAGTAACTGATTACTCGAAAAAGTAATTGATTAGAAGTAACCCAATTACTAGTAACGTGTTACACACAAGTCTGCTTTGAACTGTTACACTGTTTCATTGCAATTACACAAGATAAAGGAACAGCTGAGACTGCAAAACTAAACATACTTGAACTTTACACACTACTTTTTAAGCGTCAGGTGCACTGCATAATTAGTAATAATGCATTACACATGTGGTGCACAAAGCCGTGCGTAACACTTAGCGACCTTAAAGGGGTTGGGACACTTTCACGGATGTGGTTCATGACATCAAGAACACATTGTACTGCGCACCAGAATACTGAGGAAAAGAATTATTCTCCGAGATGTTGTACCTAGCAAGATACATGCCCTCTGTTACCCTCTTCGCTGTGAAATTTTCAGTGCAGGTCCACATCGGTGCGAACAGCCATCTTTTGCATTTACCTGGGTTGACCTGTCGCAACCCCTTTAACTAACTTGCTGCAACTCAATATTGCAACGAACCACAGATAATAAAAATAAATCACAAACTGGTCACTACTTGGACAGCATTGACTTAGATGTCACACATTTGCTTAACAATGGCAAATTGTAAAAGTATCACAGGCAATATAATCACAGACCAAAAATATATAATGTGATGCTCTACATAACTAAAATATCACAGATCACATCACATCCCTAAGTAAATATTTGCACTTGCATAGTATGCTTGGATAGTTGCTGCGGATAGTATGACGACAGAAATGACAGAGTGCATTGCAGATGTGTGAAGGTATCACAGAACATGTCACAAGTTGTGAGCTGGCAAAAAAAATAGAAATCATTCAAAGGGCACTACAGAATTGCACAAATTACATAACGAACAACACACTACGACAACCTTGTCCAGCATAGGGACTTCGTCCCCTTCTCTCGTAGTTACCATTTCAATCGGAATGGTGCTTTTCAGAATTGAATACTTTGTGCGGACCAGGCCTATCACTCTTTCCACGTGAATCCGGACGTTTGCCAAACGCCTTGTATTTTCGACCTCCCAAGGTGAAAGCTGTGCTTTTCCCCTTGTGAAGGCAGGCAACTCAAGTTTTGCACGATGGATCCCCACACTGTCGGCAATTGTGAAACCCCGGTCGGCAAGAACGGAATCGCCGGGAAGCAGGTTATCCAGAACACCACAAGATTCTGTGATTTCCTTGTCACTTGTTCGGCCACCCCAACCTTTGGAAACATATGTTACCACTCCCTGGGGACAAATGCCGATAAGATACTTGACTGTGTTGTGATGTTTATAGTGGGACCACGTCAATGCCCGTGTTACAAGCGACGATGGCCTATCTATAAACACCTCAAAGCAGTCAAGTATCACAGCGACTTTAAGACCAAAGGCGCTGCGAAATGCCATGGGCATTGTCTTTTGCAGACATTCTCGCGAAGGCCATAAAATTAACCCCTTCAAGCGTACATACATGGCGTCAGTCCATCTGCTCAATATTCTTGATATTGTTGGTTGTGAGACAGAAAACCGATATGCAAGATCCTGCAGTGGGGAGTTGAGTCTAAATCGCATGAGCGTTACAATCATCTCTTGGAACCTAGTAAGAGAGTTGCAGGGTCCGTGCGCTACACTGTCTTCTAAAAAATGGAAAACAGCAAGTAAAATCGCAAAATTTGGTAGACCAGTGTAGAATGTGACCATTCTTTCGTTTGCACGAAAGGTGTCCTCGTCAAGTATGTGCCTGCTTAGCTCTGATCGCAGCCTGTACACTTCTTCATTCTGTTTGTGGTTTTCGGCCTGGAGGTTTGAAATGTCAGACATTGTCAAGTCGGTACCAACAGCGCAACCTAAAGAATAGAAAAGAACGTCACTTTAGCATTGTAAATGCTGTAAACCGAGGCGTCCGACAACAAACCTGGTAGTGATTCGGTTTCCTCATCATTGGTAGCATTTTCTTGCACCAGGGCAAGTTCTGTTGATTTAAAGAGCACCACGTTTTCAGACACTATCGCCAATTACTTTTGCATTAACAGTACATACCACAAACTTCTGTGCCTGACATGTCAGGTGTTCCAGCAACACTAGCAGGTGTGTGTGCCTGCTGCAGACGCAGCAGGGCTTCTGCAGCATCAACCTCCTGCTTCTTCTCTGTTCTTTGTTTCAGCCGTTGATATCTGAAGAGGTGTTCGAGACATCGAAATTTTTTCACACTGCATCTGACTGTCTAAAATACTAATGCATTTTCAAAGCTAAATCATACTTTTCGAGCCCGCTGGACGTTCGTCTTTCGTAACCAAGAGATACGGACGGTGCCCAATCCGGGTGATTAACATCATGCAGCGTTGCTGGCTCGCCTGAAATTTGTAAGCTGTCCTGTCACAAAGCACGTAGAAGGTAACACGAAGGCCCGAGTTAATGATAGGTACCACTATCTCGGTCCCTCAAAAGTAAGTCTCAAGATCGGGCTATCAGACGTGTTCCAAATAACAGCTGCTTTTGTTCCGCTTACCTTGTACAAAGTGCCTCCCGCAGACCCTGTAGTGGGAAGCTCCCTGGTTTATGTCCTTGCGATTGATCCGCGCGAACCACTCGTGTCTTCTTCTTCTTTGAAGTTCTTGTACAGGTTTCGTTTCGCGGTCGTCAACAGTAGGGACACGGAAGAAACGTACTTTTTCAAGCGTGTCATTTTCATTCGTTACCCTCTGTCGTTTTCTTGTTTGATTACGTTCGCCGTCGTCACTGCTTGTACGCTTTCTTTTGCGAAAACTGCGGTTGCCGCATAGAAATACGGCGCAGTTCGTCATCTTCCTCGCACGGCCCCGCCATGAAAACAGACAAAAGTGACCACCAGCGGGGCGGGGCTTCTCGGCGTGACGTCATCTCTGTGACGTAGGTGAATACTCCCTATAGAGATAATTCAAATTCAGATTGATTTTTGTGATGCCTACGCTGCGTAATGTACCAAACGGAACATCTCCCTTCCATTGGGGAGCCCTGAGCTCTCGCAGGGGAATATGAGCATCAGATAAATTGTGCGCTATAGCTACTGACCATATTGTTTATTTATATACACGCCACAGGCTTCCATCGTGGCTGACAAGAAAGTGAAAATCGGAAGTAAAAGTGTGCAAACGGATGATTTACCGTCGACACCTCTCAACCTTTATCCAGTGATGATTTCAACACCTATTGTCCATACACACTCATGCTCACAGGTGGGTCAGTTCTTGTTTTTTTTTTTGTTTAACAGTTTAACTTCTGCATTCCTTGCAGGTGCATGATATGACAATATCTTCACCACTGCTGGAACCAGCTGTTGAGTCAACAGTTTTGAATGGTACATAGCCTGCTGATACTAAAAGCTCTTCTACTTTGCAGTGTTGTGCCCTCTGCTTCACCAGACCAGAAGAAGTACATCAAATTCAGAACTCCACTATTAGAACTGTTTGAGAAGTGCAGGACTTACAGTGCATTGCACACTTTTCACCGACTGAAACATACTGAAACAATCAAATAATTTATTTTACTAAAACACAAGCCTTTGAATAGAGTCTGTCCTTCCTTCATCAGGTACGATACAGACACACACACACACTTGGTACATATATTTATACTGATGTACATTAGAGAAAGGAAACAAAGAAGGTGGTGAGGAGAAAATACAAATTCTTGTTAGAAAGAATTGAGGGTGCCAAAAATAAAAAAGAAGGCACGAGCTTTGCGTACTTGAATTTTCTGTTACAATAATTCTATCCGCAACAACGACGTAAAAGGTAAAAAGAACTAGCTTGTAGTTTCTTATAGTAAACAATCTCAATATGCAATTGCCATGCTTGGAAATGATTATGGGCCATGTAGTCCACAAGAATCTGTAACAGAATTAAAAAAAAAAAGCATGAGGCTGCGGTCAAGTCCCGTGCAGGTGCTCAGCTAAACCCGTGGATGCAACATACTTGTAACCACCTTTACAGGTGTAGTTCCAATTCTGAGGGAAATCCAGCGCTTCTGCTTACCATGTGGAGAGCTTACGTATACAAATGAGCTGTCATTCAGGAAACAGTGTATACTAACTTCGAGATAATTGTCTGGGTGTGACGAGGCACACTACCAACTTCCAAGACAGCCATTAGAGACCATGTTTCGATATAAAGAGCATAGGGAAGACACTTCGTCATGACTATATTATCTTTTCTTGGTAGAGGATGTAGATCATCTCCTGAGGAAACACAGCTTGCAAAGATGTAAGGTACAGTGAAATAGTAGCGGACTGCAAAAGCCCTGAGCCCGCACCAATGACTGCAATTGGAGTGGTGTGAAGGAAAACATGGGAAATTTGTAATGAGAAATTGAGAAAGAGTTACGAATATGGATGTGCACAGAAAAAATTTTCTTCGCATGCTGTGGAGTCAATGACAGGGATACCTCTGTTGCAGACATTGGCATGTCCCCACCTGAGGCCTTCTTATACTGATGAAGTCATGAGCTCGTGATATTTGATAGGCAAGGTGATAGCCTACGTTCTCTTAGAGCTTATGGACTGGAACGAGTTTGAAGCGAACACCTGTGCATTAAAAAGAAAAAAGCATGCATACATTGCGTTACTGGTTGATAGGAGATAAAGCACTTGCAAATTGATATGCATACAGTATGAGGATGTTCTCCTTCCTTGTTTGTTTGTTTGTTTGTTTGCTGCTATCACTGGTATGTTCATTCATAAAAACAGTGATCAATAAAGCAATATTTACAAGCTTTGGTGTTTGTTGAATGTATTTTACTATGTAGTGGCTGTCTGGTTACTCCAGAAGGGTATATAGCAGACCTCTATTGTGCATGAAGGGGATACTGTTGTGATCAAGCAGTGTTCACGACCAAACCAGCCAGTGTACCTCTGTCAAAATGACAGGTGCTCAATGCTGCCCACAAGCACCTGAAAGAAAAGTGGGAGCTTCACCTCAGTGAAAGCGAATAATCATAGACATGGTGAGACAGCACCTGCCGCATCACACGTGAAAAAGGCAAAAACCTTTGTATGCTCTATGGCACGTACAGGACATGCTTCGAGGGCTTTTCTGCAGTGCTTTCCTAATGGTCTCCAGAGCCACCTGGTAAACTGTGTGTAGGCAACGTACCGAAAGTTCCTGCATGTACCATGGGCAGCGTAAAATTATATGTAACTTTAATGATAACAAACTGAAGGCATACGCGAATGAACTCACTTGTTCACTTCGCTTTTCCTGATAAGGGCGTAGTCGTCGCTTTCTCTAACATAGCAGTAGAACACATGGAGCACCTCAGCCTTCAGCAACAGTATTTCAAATTACATATTTCTTGAAATGCAACCGGTGAGCTGCTTCAGTAACGTCACATTTCGCGGGAACAAACGCATTCGTCTGCCGTTGGCATCGGCACGCATTTGCCGCAAGGATACCTCAACCGAAGGAGCAATACCATATTTCCGCTGCGAGGCTCTCAACATTTTCATTACACACGAAGACTGTTTCCCATGCAGCCAGGTGAAGGCGATGACGGCAATTCCTCCACCGTCGACGATTCTGCGGATGACATCGTGTCATGCTGTGTCTCCGGCGTGCCCTCGTAAGAACAAAAGTTTTGCCGGCGTGACTGCTGGACTATCCGAAGCTCGAGGGCATTCAGGTTTGATAAATTCGACATCACGCGGCATGGACCACAAAACATTTCGCCCATTACGGTTTCGCCACAGACCGGGACGCGGGTGAGAAAGGCGAGAGTAGCCGTAGTCGACACGAACCAACCCAGTGTTGTTGCTCAGGTAGTACTCAGCTTTGCGCTCGGATGCAATCTTTGAAATTCGGTTACTCAAAGAAAAAAGGAATTCAAAAAGAAATATTTCGTAACTGAGATGTACCCTTCATAGGCTTTAAGAAAATCATAAGGTTACCCTGGGTTGAAATTCACTTTACAGTTTCTTTAAGGTGAGCACATTTTTTCCGAGATGAACTCGTTCATAATGCGACGTTGTGTGATCACCCTGAACTTATATTTCTAATGGTGCTTTCAGTAGTGCTCTGCGTGCGAGGTGTGTTGCGTGCGCTGTGCGCATGTGTTTGCACACTGGGGGAGCTCTGAAGGCAATCTGAAATTGTGTTTCTTAAAACTCAGCTTGGGTTGAGTCTTCTTTTTAAGGTTGATACGCGCGAAGCTTCGCTGCATAGCACCAACCAATTTGTTTAATAGGCGTTGGAGCGTCAGCGCGTCTTGGGCTTCACCGCATAGCACCACTATGCATTTGTCATTCTGCTCGATTTAGTTAATTTCGTATGTTGAAGTGCAACACACTGTCTAAAACAAAAACGAGCCCAAGCTCCATAGGGTTTCTTGATCATTCAAATTGCTTTTCTCTCAAACCAGCTTCTCTACACAGCATCAACTATCGATGTTTTCTCGATCATGCGCTTCTTCCTGCTCAGTTTTTTTTATTTTGAAGCGTGGTGGCTTCCCTGCCTAGCATGACGATGAATTTTTTGCGCTCTGTTTAATACAGATTGAAATGTTCTTGTTTCGGGTCTGTGACAAAATTCGTTCTTAAGAATGAACGCGCTTCACTCCATAGCATCACCTGTGGATTTTCTTTGCCATTCTGCTTGATAATCATTGAAGTAAATTTTTCTGTTCAAGTGTAAAGGACGCTTTGTAGGAAGAACGATCCTAAGCTTGTTCCCAGGGGTGGGCTAACGCACGCGTGCAGGGTGTCGGAGCGAACCCAAAACCAGAACCGATAACCGGAAAAAACCGCTATTTTGGTCCGAACCGGAACGGAATCGAAACCGTATACGTTTTTTTCGCTGTGGAGGGAAACCGAAAAATTTATTTAACGGTTTTCGGTTCAAGAAAAAACTTCGCCGCTGTGGACTACGAATAGGCGAATGAAAGTGACGTCGCGTGTTCTGAAGTCATGTCATGGATGCTTTACGAGGGTTACGGTTACGGTGGAATGTATGTCTTTATACCATGACCCTTGCGCTCCCTTTATAACGTTCTAACGTTCGCGCACTTTGACTTAGAGGTACATGTCACCGGTTGTGACTCTCTACCAATGTGCCGTAGTGTTCGTTTTATTTTCATCCGCCCAAGCACTCCTCCCTGGTTACGTACCCCTTAAGAGAAAACACACTCAATGACACAGCGACCCAAGGGGGCTGCGTAATGTCGCGCAAAGCGTCCCTTGTTTGAAGCAGCGAAGTTGAGCACATTTACCCCGAGGTGCGCTGCCAACGTCGTATCCACTAAGGCAAGCGCATGCGAAGTGGCGCCTGTTTTGTGGACAGGACAGAGATAGGACACGAAGAAAAGAAGACGGAGCCGTCGTGCGTGTTTGTGAGTGAAGGTGTTCGTCGATTTGCGTCGTACTCGTGCGTTGGTATGTGCTGACTAGGAAGCAGCCACAGACATTCGGACGGGACGCGATCGCACCAATCCAGCAAGAAAGTACTTTACGTATGACATCACAACAAACAAACCCGTCTGTATGATGCACTTCAAGAAATAAAAAGCCTATTTGAACAGACAGTCACCTATAGCAGTGTTTCCCAAAGTGTGGTCCGCGGACCCCTGGGGATCCGCGAGAGTGTCCGTGGGGGTCCGCGACCGATTTCCAAACACCGAGAACTTCCAAAATTGCTACAAGCATGCTTCAACGGCTAGCTTCTAATTTCTGATAGAAATGTCCTGCAATGCACGTTTGTCCGCGTCATACACCTACAAACAAGAAGAAGAAACCAGTCCGGAATCGTTTCTGAAGCTGTATCGAAAGCACGCAGCAGCTGACGTGGTTGCTAGTTATGCACTGGTTGTGATGATGTGTGTATGTGTGTGTGTGTGGGGGGGGTCCGTGAATTGGTTCTCATCGCTTCCGGGGGTCCGTCACCGCCAAAAGTTTGGGAAACACTGACCTATAGGAACCAGGAGCTACCAATTTCTCAGCTGTCTATAAATACCATGTATGCGGAATAAACGGGTTTACATTTTGCAACATTGATTTTTTTTTCTGGGAATGCATATGCCCACCAGAAGCGGAACCGGTTAAAACCAGTATGAACCATAATTTTTGTGCTCCGGAGCAGAACCGGTACCGGACCGTTTATGATAGAACCGGAACAAAAACCGAAACGAAAAACCTTTCGGTTCGACACCCTGCACGCGTGCAACCAGGTGAAGCCAACTTTACTCATGTAGGTGGATAGAGTGTACATCGTACCCTGAACACGTTTTTTTATTTCCTAGCAACTGTGGCTATGTGAACGGCAGGAGGAGACGGCATGTTGATGTAAGCTGTTTTGTGTTGTCCAACGCTGAACCTAGAAATGAGCCATCGATGCCGTTTTTCACGCTCGCGTTGCGGCTGTCCTTTGCAAAGAGGGCGCAAGTATCGAGGCCATCTATTGTATGTGTAGGGAACCTGTTTCGGCGCCGTCAGAGCATGTGAAAAACTTTCATTGTGGTGGCATGCGGTTAGCATGAGCAGTTGGAGCTTACCAGCCCCAGGCTAAACTTATGTTATGGTAAAAGTTCTGATATCCCACAGTTAAACTTATATTATCTCATCTAGAGATTAGAGGGAGTGACCAATGAGCGGCTTGCAATTGGACGGAGCAGTTGGGTCTAGCGATGAGTGCAAGTGACCAATCGCAGTTGGAACCTTTTAAGGAGCTCTAGAGATGAGTTACCAATGAGAGACTTGTAGTCAGATGGGCCAATGAGCAGACAACTTGCAGTTAGATAAACAACCAATAGCAGCTGGTGTCTAGAGAGGGAGCATAGGCTAGCAATAAGCACAAGAGATGACTGGATAGAAATGTGAACCAACTGAGTAGAAGGTTCCAATAACCCTGGTTCCGTAAGGTTCCATCTAGAGATGAGTGACCAATGAGTGGCTTGGTGGTGGTGGTGGTGGTGGTGGTGGTGGTGGTGTAACTGCTTGCCGTAGTCGGCCTCGCAAGGCGGGCAACGTCACGACTAACGCAGGTCCGTAAAAAAGTTGCTTGCAGTTCAATGGGCAGTTGGGCACCTGCAGTTAGAGGGGACCAATCGGAGTTAGAGCCTATGAGGAAGCTGTGATCGACTAGAACCAATAAGCAGATGGGTGAGCAGTCAGATATGCTAACGAGCAGACCACTTGCAGTTAGATGAACCTATAGCAGTTGGTGTATACTGAGTTGGTGTATACCAATGAGCGCAAGATGACCGGGACCAATGATCTCTCTGATGGAACTGAACCAACCCATGCTCTACGATGCTGCTGGACCAGGAAGCTGTTGTACCAAATAAAGGTTGAAATCAACAATTGTTGTGTGTCTTGTCTGAAGCCGCTGCCTGGTGGCTTAGGAGCGACAAATGCAGGCTAGCCAATCACTGTTCAGTACGCTTAGCGTGGACCAATCAGTGTGATGGCCCAATCAGTAGGCTTAGCGTGGACCAATCAATGTGAAGTGGGTGGAGCCAGTAAAGAGGTAAGTTTGGACATATGAGATAAAGCCACAGTGGACCCGCTACCATCGGGCGGGCGCTAGTGCAGGCTCTGTTCAACGGCCTTAGATTGGTGGCGGCCAATCAGAGCGCTGAGAGAGTGATCAATAGGCTTAGAATGGACCAATCAGCAGAGCCGGTTAATTATGGGCGGAGCTCAGCGATCTGCGTGCACCAATCAGCATAAAGTGGGCAGAGCCAAGTAATTAGCATAAAGGGGTGGGGCTACGATGAACCAATCAACGATCAGTAGGCGTTGGCCAATCAACGTGAAGCGGGTGGAGTCAAGTAATTAGCACGGAGTAATTAGCAGATTAATGGAGCTACGATTGAGCAATCAACGATCAGTAGGCTTAGCATGGGCCAATCAACGCGAAGTGGGCGGAGCAAAACCAACTAATTAGCATAAAGGAGCAGAGCTACGATTGACCAATCAATGATCAGTAGGCTTGGCGTGGACCAATCAACGTGAAGTGGGCGGAGCTAATGACGGCCAATCAGATGGCTTTGGAATTGGCTTGTGTTGGATTACAACTGGATTGTGTTGGCTTAGAACTGGATTTTTGCTTAGAATTAGATTAGAATAGGCTCTCTTGGATTAGAAAAAAGTGGTTCTTATACAGTATGGTTCTTATACAGTATATATGCATACTACTGACGTCAACCCTCAATTAACTGCGGCGCAGAAGCGCACCCTTCTGCAATTACTACAGGTTTTTAGTGTCTGTTTCGCGACTTCGTCCAAAGTGCGACAGACGACGGTAGGAAAGCATCGCATCATAGTCGACGAAGACGTCCGGCTGATTTATCGTATGCCGTGTCGAGTGTCACCTAAAGAGCGAGAAGCCATCCGAGCACAAGTAGAAGAAATGCTGGACGATGACATTATCTATTCGTCGACCAGTCCGTGGCGTCGCCGGTAGTACTCATGAAGAAAAAGGATGGAACACCCATGTTCTGCGTCGACTACCGAAAACTCAACGAGGTCACGAAGGACGTTTACCCGTTACCACGCATGGACGACACACTCGATCGTCTCAAAAATGCGAAGTTCTTCTCCTCCATGGACCTCAAGACGGGGTACTGGCAAGTGGAAGTCGACGAACGCGATCGTGAGAAAACGGCCTTCGTTACTCCGGATGGGTTTTAGGAATTCAAGGTTATGCCGTTCGGCCTCTGCACAGCTTCAGATATGTTTCAGCGAGTCATGGACACCGTACTGGCTGGGCTAAAATGGCAAACCTGCCTTGTGTATCTCGACGGCGTCGTCGTCTTCACAAGAACATTCGAGGAACACGTAGAAGGGCTGAAACAAGTTCTCGAGGCCATCAGAGCTGCGGGACTATCGCTAAAACCTGAAAAATGTCGGTTCGCCTAGAACTCATGTTTCTCGGCCATCTCGTAAGCGACGGCGTACGCCTGGATCCCGAAAAGACAGCGGCTATCGCCAATTACCCTGTTCCTTCTAACGTTAAAGACGTACGAAGCTTCCTTGGTTTCTGCGCCTACTATCGCCGCTTCATCCCAAGTTTCTCGAAAACCGCGTCACCGCTCAACGCGCTGGCGAAGAATGGAGTTTCTTTTGAGTGGCGCGAAGCGCAACAATGGGCCTTCGACGAATTAAAGACACGCCTCGAGACTGCACCTGTGCTGGCACACTTCGACCACAACGCCGAAACCGAAATACGTACCGACGCAAGCAACGAAGGTCTCGGTGCAGTGCTGGTTCAACTACAAGACGGCCTCGAACGTATCATCGCTTATGCAAGAAGAACGCAATCCAGGACCGAGAAAAACTACTCGACAACAGAGAAGGAGTGCCTTGCACTTATATGGGCCATCACGAAGCTGAGTCCCTACTTATACGGACGCCCGTTCAAAGTAGTGACAGACCATCATGCTCTATGCTGGCTCGCAGGCCTGAGAGACCCGTCGGGTCGATTAGCACGGTAGAGTCTTCGGCTACAGGAGTACGACGTCACCATCACTTACAAGTCGGGAAGAAAGCACAACGACGCAGACTGCTTGTCGCGGGCACCACTCCAGAGAACAGGCAGCGGCGACGAGATCGACGACAGTTTCCTGGGCCTCGTCAATGCGACCACTATGGCTTCAGAACTCAGGCCTGAGACAGAACTGAGGCCTCTCATCCACTACCTGCAAACTGGGGCGGTCAACGTTCCTGCCGTCTTCAGACGATTGCTCCCCAGCTTCTCCATACGTAACGGTGTCCTCGACAAGCAGAATCACGAGCCACCCCTTACGAAAAAGTCAGATCTGGTTCCGATCAGGAATTGGGTCATTTCCAGATCTCACGACAGATCTTCAGGATACACACGCTGGGATAGTATTCATTCCAAGCCTTGGTGCACCTTAATTACATAGCTGTAACTGCTAGTAGTCTGTTTTAGTGACTGTGTGTGCTGTATAAAAAATATATACATTTATACATGCAAATATTATGAAAATAAGTATTTTATTAAAATGACTAGAAGTGCTTTACATGTAGGTAGGTTTTTCAACAGTTCAGCTAACTTAGTGTCTATTGCTGTAAAACGACTGTTACCTATAAAAGAACGATTGTTTACACATTATGTGTCATGATTCAAGGTTGCTCATGTTATACCAGTTACCACGGAAGGTTCACAGTTGGAAATCATCGATGTGCCACATGACCTAAAGAAATGTATAAGGGTTCTGGACTATATCTGCTTGTCGCCCAATTTAACGGAAGTAAATTTGTAGCGATTGAGTTACACAGGTCTAAAGTACCCTTGCAAATGTAAGAATGGAGAGAAGTTTCCATACGAGCCTTCAGCCTTGTCATTCTCAACTGTGCGTAGTTTCTCGTTATTACTTTGTGCTAGATTGCTTTTGCTAGTGTACGATATGAACGTTTTGACTTTATAATGCGGTATGTTCTTTTATTAGCGGGTTAGAGCGAGGGGCTGGGCTGCTACATTTTGGAAATGTTGCAAATGCTCCTTTAGAGTAAAACTGTCTTTAAGAAAATTATTCGTCTAAATCATTGTAACATTCATTCGACGTGCTTCGTGAAAGATCCCACAGCAAGCTTTAATTACAGTCGACTGGATAGTCGACTACACTAAGGTTTTGACATTTTAATGTATTTTAAGGTTTTCGCATTGGAAATATGTTCCGCATGGTGCCTTCTCTACGCGAGTCTGGTACTGACTCACCCTGACCAAAGTAGTATTGATTAATACGGTATAATAACCGTTACGTACAACGACATCCTTTTTCTAATCCAAGATGGCCGATTCTAATCCAATTCTAAGCCAAAATCCGGTTCTAAGTCAACACAATCCAGTCCTAAGCCAACACAATCCACTTGTAATCCAACACAAGCCAAATCCATCTGATTGGCGGCCATTAGCCCCGCCCACTTCACGTTGATTGGCCACCACGCCACTGATTGGCTGACTGTAGCTCCGCTCCTTTATGCTAATTAGTTGGCTGGGCTCCGCCCAGTTCACGTTGAATGGCCCGTGCTAAGCCTTGACTGATCATTGATTGGTTGACTGTAGCTCCGCCCCTTTATGCTAATTACTCGGCTCTTCACGCTGATTGGTGCACGCTGAGCACGCCCCCCCGTTATGCTAATTAACCGGCTCCGCTGATTGGTCCATTCTAAGCCTACTGATCACTCTCCCAGCCGCCGCCGCCGCCGCCGCCGCCGCCGCCGCCGCTGCGGCCTCAAACTTACCCGGGCTAGCGGGTCGCCAGATGGTGCGCGGGTCGCTCGCCGGCGGCTTCATCTCAGATGTTCAAACTTACCTTGGGGCGTCCGCCCACTTCATGCTGATTGGTCTGATTCTAAGCCTACTGATCACCCTTCCAATGTAAGCCTGCCGATTGGCCCGTTCTAAGCCCACTGACACCAGATGGCGCAACTCTTTACTGGCTCCGCCCACTTTACGCTGATTGGCTCATTCTAAGCCTACCGACGGCTGGCCCTGATTGGTCCATGCTAAGCCTACTGAACGGTGATTGGCTTACCTGTCGCTCCTAAGCAGCTTCAGATAAGACACACACGACAATTGTTGATTTCAACCTTTATTTGGTACAACAGCCTCCTGGTCCAGCTGTGGGTATAGGTTCAGCTGCATCAGAGAGATCATTGGTCTATGCGGACATCTCTCACGCTCACTCAGCTCCCTCGGTAGATTCCAACTGTTATTGGTTCATCTGACTGTGCACGTGGCCGCTCACCCAGCTCCTTATTGGTTCTAGTTGGTCACAGCTCCCTCATAGGCTCCAACTCCGATGGGTCCATCTAACAGCAAGTGGTCACTGCTATTGATCCATTGAACTGCAAGCCACTCATTGGTCACTCACACTCATCTCTAGATGAGATAAATTTAACTGTGGAACTTTTACCATAAGATAACTTTAGCGGGGGCTGGTAGGCTCCAACGGCTATTGGCCCGCGCTAACCGCATGCCTCCACCCATTGGTTCACAACGCGCATGCTCTGACGGCGCCGAAGAAGGTTCCCTACACATTTAATAGAAATTATGCTATTGGTCCAGCTGCGTCATGGGGCACAGCTGTGGCTGGTCCTGATGCTACTTACTTCGTGGCGCAACTCTTTAATGGCTCCACCCGCTTCACATTGATTGGTCCATTTTAAGCCTACTGACTTCTAAGCCAGTCCACGCTAAGCCTACTGATCACTCAACCAGCGCTCTGATTGGCCGCTACCAATTGGCCCTCGTTCTAAGTCCACTGACACCGGATGGCGCAACTCTTCACCAGCTCTGCCTACTTCATGCTGATTGGTCCATTCTGAGTCTACTGACTTCTAAGCCGAACCACGCTAAGCCTACTGATTGTCCCTTCACACCAAAGCCCACCGATGTCTGGCCCTGATTGGTCCACGTTAAGCCTACTGAACAGTGATTGGCTAAGCCTGTCGCTCCTAAACCACAATGCAGCAGCTTCAGACAAGACACACGACAATTGTTGATTTCAACCTTTATTTGGTACAACAGCCTGCTGTGGGTTGGTTCAGCTGCATCAGAGAGATCCCGGTCATCTCTTGCGCTCATTGGTCACTCAGCTCCCTCGATAGACACCATATGGCTCATCTAACTGCAAGTGCTCATTGGCCCATCTGACTACAAGCCTCTCATCGGTCACTTATGTCTAAGGCTCCCTAACGGGCTCCAACTGCTATCGGCCCATCCGCGGCTTCTCACCGGTTCACAATGAAACTTTTTCACATGCTCTGCCCTACACAGACAAGAGATGGCGCCGCTTGTCTCTGCAAAGATGGACAGCTGCCATTGCATTGGTGACTCATTTCTATCCAACTGGTTCTAGCGAGCCAGCGTGCTGAACAGCTTACATGCCGCCGCCTGTTCACACGGCCACAGTTGAAAAAAAAAAAAAAAACATTTTCAGGGTACAAATCTCAAAACACGCTCTACACGAGTAAAGTTGGCTTCCCCCGGTTGCATGCGTGCGTTAGGTCAAGCCCACCCCATGAGAACAAGCTTAGGATCGTTTAGGATGTGTGTGCTTTGCAGTTCAACCTAAAAATTGTTTCAATCAAGCAGAATGGCAAATGATGCAATGGAGCGCGTTCATTCTTGAGAACGAATTTTGTGACAGAACATAAACAAAACAAAACATTTCAATGTGCAAAAAACTCATCGTGATGCTAATCAGGGAAGCCAGCACGCGTTCGAAAGAAGCAAGAAGAAGCACATGATCGAGAAAACAACGATAGTTGATGCTGTGCAGATAAGCTGGTTTGAGGGAAAAACAGCTTGTATGATCAATAAACCCTTGGGCCTGTTTTTATTTTAGACAGCGCGCATTCAACACGCGAAATTAAATAAATCGGGCAGAATGACAATAGCATAGTGGCGCTATGTGGTGAAGCTCAAGACGCACTGACACTCCAACGCTTATTAAACAATGCTATGCACGCACGTACTGAAGCTAAAAAAGAAAAAGGCAGACTCAACCCAAGCTGAGTATGAAGAAACACAATTGCTCCCTTCAGAATACTCTGTTCAAACATAGCCAGTGTACACGACACAGCTCGCAGTCCTGGAAGCACTCTTAGAAATATAAGGATGGTCGCACTATGAACGAGTTCATCTCGGAAAAAATGCGCGCTCACCTTCGCAGACGGCACGCCGCAATATCTGAATCAGGGAAGCCAGCACGCGTTCGAAATAAGCAAGAAGAAGCACATGATCGAGAAAACAACGATAGCTGATGCTGTGCAGATAAGCTGGTTTGAGGGAAAAACAGCTTGTATGATAAACCCTTGGGCCTGTTTTTTATTTTAGACAGCGCGCATTCAACACGCGAAATTAAATAAATCGGGCGGAATGACAATAGCATGGTGGCGCTATGTGGTGAAGCTCAAGACGCGCTGACACTCCAACGCTTATTAAACAATGCTATGCACGCACGTACTGAAGCTAAAAAAGAAAAAGGCAGACTCAACCCAAGCTGAGTATGAAGAAACACAATTGCTCCCTTCAGAATACTCTGTTCAAACATAGCCAGTGTACACGACACAGCTCGCAGTCCTGGAAGCACTCTTAGAAATATAAGGATGGTCGCACTATGAACGAGTTCATCTCGGAAAAAATGCGCGCTCACCTTCGCAGACGGCATGCCGCAATATCTGAAACGCGTGGACAGCTCACGCGACTTTAGCCAACCCATGCAGTTTTAGACTTCAACATAAGAAATTAACTAAATCAAGCACAGTGATGCTATGTCGTGACTGACGCTTATTAAACAATGCTATGCAGTGAAGCTTCGCACGTACTCAATGTTAAAAAGGGACACTCAACCCAAAACTGAGTATGAAGAAACACAATTTCAGATTGCTCTCTCCCCGAACATCCCGTGCACCTCCGCGTTCCTTCTCTATTCTGGAAGCAGCAATATTAAGATCGTCGCACTATGAACAAGTCCGGCTCATCAAAAAAAGAAAGGGCTTACCTCATCACACCGATATGACGCACGTAGACTCTTGTCGCATGGCGCGGTACAGCAGGGTAGGGAAACACGGCCGCGTGGACAGCTCACACGATTTCAGCCTGCCCGCGCACACCTCACAACATGCGCCGACACACCCAACATGTCGACCACTTACGCACGGAAAACTTGATAGCCGAAACACAGGCGCGTAACACACCCCTCCGGTTGGGACCATCTCTTTTATATCAGTGCTCGCTCGTTTCCGCAAGGTTGCAAGCCCGAGAAATTGGGTCACCTTGAAGATGAGCCATCTGTTTTATATCAAAAACGCACTTCATGGCCAAACTCTGCGGCGGACCCTAGCGGAAAAAAATGTTGCGTCAAGGTGATGTAACGAGAAACTGGGTCACCTCGTAAATCATGTTTTCCGAGGCCGCACGTATTAAAACCAGTGATCACACCACGCTATGAGAAGGAAAAAAATATCCCTATGAGTCCACCTGCTCATTGCCGAAACAAGCGCCGAGAACAAAGGGTTCGCTTATGCAGTTTCCAAATGTCCCTCGCAGCTAACGGGCGCGCATCACGGGCACGATTGTGTAAACAAAATCGCACCACCCTCCAAGGGCGCATTTGAGTTCCGTCCATCGGTCGACTCTGGGTTAAGCGCACAACGAGGAAGATGAGGAAAGTTTTCAGTTCATTCGGCAGTATTTCCTGTTTTTAGGAGGGAAAATTCTGTGTTGTGTGATGGAGACGCTATATAGATAGGTGATAAGGAGAAGGATTATATAGCACGTACTCATCGACTAAGCGAGTATATAGTTTGTGGAGAGCGCCACGCTATTTTAAAGTAATTTTATATCATATCCCAAACGTTCTGCGCGATCAAACGGAAAGAAGAAAACCGTTTCACGCATCACGATGCGTGCGCGTGCTCAAACAAGTTCTGGCTATTAGTAAAATGTTTCCAGCGCATCAGGCAACAACGTAAACTGTTCTGCGCGATCAAACAAGTCCCGCTCCCACGCGCGTGCCATATCATAACTTGTTTCAGCGCGCTCACACAAGTTCTGGCTTTTGTGGTCGTATGATGGTGCAGATTTGTAAGAAACACTGAAGAGATTCAAGAGGATGATCCTCCGACAGGAGAAAAGTGATGAGCACCGACTTGAGAACCGCAAAAGTGCGAAGGCCCAGTGTGTCGTGTGAGATGGATCAGTTCGTATGCAAACGCATGCTGGCAGATTTACAATGCCTACACAACTTTTTAAATGGACACGGAGAAGAGAGTGATTTTAGTGACATTTTGAGAGCTATTCCCGTGCGGAGTACTCATAAAATAAGACAGTTTGTGAGATACAAGTTGGAACTGCTGGAGCGATATAGAAACGGAGAACCCATCGACGAGACAATCATAAATGCCGGGTTTTCCATCCCCGTGGTGCGCGACTACTGGAAAAAGAACCACACGAGCTTGGACATTACCGTCATCGAGGGAAATGAACGTGTTGTCTCCACGTTAGAAGACATCCTCGCTAAAGTGTTGTGAATACAGTGTTTAGCAGTACCGCGGGGTCTCTACGAAGCTTTCATCGGGAAACGATTCACCACCATCGACAGGGTAGACGATGCCATGGACGAGATCCTACGAGTATACCGCGAAATTGAGCTAGAAAAAGGAGATGCGAACCTATTCATGATATCACGCGAAGTCCTAAAGAGATACGGCTACAGAGACATCGCGGGCATAGATATTCTTCAAGCTCTTCATCTGCTGCACGTCTTAGTTTACCTCTGGAATGAATGCTGTCGTATCATGTACGAACCGTATGGCTGTCCCCTAAAGATCGAGTGAAACAGAAGAAGAAAAGGCGTCTTTGACGAGCAACCGATTGGAGTGCGGAACAAATAAATATATATTTTGTCAACACAGTTGTCCGTTTGTATGACTGGATAGGAAAAGCACGATATTTCTTGCATTTTTCTAAAGATATAGATTAAAAAGTTGTGCATATACTCACACATACTATACAAGATATATGATTGTGGATTAATTGCGAAAATTTATCGATCCACATTCAGGAGAAGTGGTGACTACCACACATCAGTAAGAGTTTAATCACAATTTGAACAAGTGTTGCGATTTATGATCAGTGTTGTAGAATGTGTAATTTCACAATACGCAAGCTTTAATTCGCTCACTTTGACGAGCACTCTTTCACGATGACAGAGAATTTAATCCAATGGATTGATATTTTCTATATACACTATAACATAATGCGAATTCTTTATGTCGTGGATATTAAAAGTTACGAATATTTTCCGAATGAAATTTACTTAAAACTCGAAGAAAGGGTCACCCGCGTCGACGAACCCGTTTCCGCAAAAAGCAACACGCTCGCGCGCGGTACCGCGTTAACGCGTCGGGCGCAGAATCGCGTTCGGTTTCGGGTACGGCATTGGGGAAACGCGGCCCGGCGTGTTGCCGAAACGTCTTCGTCGACGCGGGTGACCCTTTCTTCGAGTTTTAAGTAAATTTCATTCGGAAAATATTCGTAACTTTTAATATCCACGACATAAAGAATTCGCATTATGTTATAGTGTATATAGAAAATATCAATCGATTGGATTAAATTCTCTGTCATCGTGAAAGAGTGCTCGTCAAAGTGAGCGAATTAAAGCTTGCGTATTGTGAAATTACACATTCTACAACACTGATCATAAATCGCAACACTTGTTCAAATTGTGATTAAACTCTTACTGATGTGTGGTAGTCACCACTTCTCCTGAATGTGGATCGATAAATTTTCGCAATTAATCCACAATCATATATCTTGTATAGTATGTGTGAGTATATGCACAACTTTTTAATCTATATCTTTAGAAAAATGCAAGAAATATCGTGCTTTTCCTATCCAGTCATACAAACGGACAACTGTGTTGACAAAATATATATTTATTTGTTCCGCACTCCAATCGGTTGCTCGTCAAAGACGCCTTTTCTTCTTCTGTTTCACTCGATCTTTAGGGGACAGCCATACGGTTCGTACATGATACGACAGCATTCATTCCAGAGGTAAACTAAGACGTGCAGCAGATGAAGAGCTTGAAGAATATCTATGCCCGCGATGTCTCTGTAGCCGTATCTCTTTAGGACTTCGCGTGATATCATGAATAGGTTCGCATCTCCTTTTTCTAGCTCAATTTCGCGGTATACTCGTAGGATCTCGTCCATGGCATCGTCTACCCTGTCGATGGTGGTGAATCGTTTCCCGATGAAAGCTTCGTAGAGACCCCGCGGTACTGCTAAACACTGTATTCACAACACTTTAGCGAGGATGTCTTCTAACGTGGAGACAACACGTTCATTTCCCTCGATGACGGTAATGTCCAAGCTCGTGTGGTTCTTTTTCCAGTAGTCGCGCACCACGGGGATGGAAAACCCGGCATTTATGATTGTCTCGTCGATGGGTTCTCCGTTTCTATATCGCTCCAGCAGTTCCAACTTGTATCTCACAAACTGTCTTATTTTATGAGTACTCCGCACGGGAATAGCTCTCAAAATGTCACTAAAATCACTCTCTTCTCCGTGTCCATTTAAAAAGTTGTGTAGGCATTGTAAATCTGCCAGCATGCGTTTGCATACGAACTGATCCATCTCACACGACACACTGGGCCTTCGCACTTTTGCGGTTCTCAAGTCGGTGCTCATCACTTTTCTCCTGTCGGAGGATCATCCTCTTGAATCTCTTCAGTGTTTCTTACAAATCTGCACCATCATACGACCACAAAAGCCAGAACTTGTGTGAGCGCGCTGAAACAAGTTATGATATGGCACGCGCGTGGGAGCGGGACTTGTTTGATCGCGCAGAACAGTTTACGTTGTTGCCTGATGCGCTGGAAACATTTTACTAATAGCCAGAACTTGTTTGAGCACGCGCACGCATCGTGATGCGTGAAACGGTTTTCTTCTTTCCGTTTGATCGCGCAGAACGTTTGGGATATGATATAAAATTACTTTAAAATAGCGTGGCGCTCTCCACAAACTATATACTCGCTTAGTCGATGAGTACGTGCTATATAATCCTTCTCCTTATCACCTATCTATATAGCGTCTCCATCACACAACACAGAATTTTCCCTCCTAAAAACAGGAAATACTGCCGAATGAACTGAAAACTTTCCTCATCTTCCTCGTTGTGCGCTTAACCCAGAGTCGACCGATGGACGGAACTCAAATGCGCCCTTGGAGGGTGGTGCGATTTTGTTTACACAATCGTGCCCGTGATGCGCGCCCGTTAGCTGCGAGGGACATTTGGAAACTGCATAAGCGAACCCTTTGTTCTCGGCGCTTGTTTCGGCAATGAGCGGGTGGACTCATAGGGATATTTTTTTCCTTCTCATAGCGTGGTGTGATCACTGGTTTTAATACGTGCGGCCTCGGAAAACATGATTTACGAGGTGACCCAGTTTCTCGTTACATCACCTTGACGCAACATTTTTTTCCGCTAGGGTCCGCCGCAGAGTTTGGCCATGAAGTGCGTTTTTGATATAAAACAGATGGCTCATCTTCAAGGTGACCCAATTTCTCGGGCTTGCAACCTTGCGGAAACGAGCGAGCACTGATATAAAAGAGATGGTCCCAACCGGAGGGGTGTGTTACGCGCCTGTGTTTCGGCTATCAAGTTTTCCGTGCGTAAGTGGTCGACATGTTGGGTGTGTCGGCGCATGTTGTGAGGTGTGCGCGGGCAGGCTGAAATCGTGTGAGCTGTCCACGCGGCCGTGTTTCCCTACCCTGCTGTACCGCGCCATGCGACAAGAGTCTACGTGCGTCATATCGGTGTGATGAGGTAAGCCCTTTCTTTTTTTGATGAGCCGGACTTGTTCATAGTGCGACGATCTTAATATTGCTGCTTCCAGAATAGAGAAGGAACGCGGAGGTGCACGGGATGTTCGGGGAGAGAGCAATCTGAAATTGTGTTTCTTCATACTCAGTTTTGGGTTGAGTGTCCCTTTTTAACATTGAGTACGTGCGAAGCTTCACTGCATAGCATTGTTTAATAAGCGTCAGTCACGACATAGCATCACTGTGCTTGATTTAGTTAATTTCTTATGTTGAAGTCTAAAACTGCATGGGTTGGCTAAAGTCGCGTGAGCTGTCCACGCGTTTCAGATATTGCGGCATGCCGTCTGCGAAGGTGAGCGCGCATTTTTTCCGAGATGAACTCGTTCATAGTGCGACCATCCTTATATTTCTAAGAGTGCTTCCAGGACTGCGAGCTGTGTCGTGTACACTGGCTATGTTTGAACAGAGTATTCTGAAGGGAGCAATTGTGTTTCTTCATACTCAGCTTGGGTTGAGTCTGCCTTTTTCTTTTTTAGCTTCAGTACGTGCGTGCATAGCATTGTTTAATAAGCGTTGGAGTGTCAGCGCGTCTTGAGCTTCACCACATAGCGCCACCATGCTATTGTCATTCCGCCCGATTTATTTAATTTCGCGTGTTGAATGCGCGCTGTCTAAAATAAAAAACAGGCCCAAGGGTTTATCATACAAGCTGTTTTTCCCTCAAACCAGCTTATCTGCACAGCATCAGCTATCGTTGTTTTCTCGATCATGTGCTTCTTCTTGCTTATTTCGAACGCGTGCTGGCTTCCCTGATTCAGATATTGCGGCGTGCCGTCTGCGAAGGTGAGCGCGCATTTTTTCCGAGATGAACTCGTTCATAGTGCGACCATCCTTATATTTCTAAGAGTGCTTCCAGGACTGCGAGCTGTGTCGTGTACACTGGCTATGTTTGAACAGAGTATTCTGAAGGGAGCAATTGTGTTTCTTCATACTCAGCTTGGGTTGAGTCTGCCTTTTTCTTTTTTAGCTTCAGTACGTGCGTGCATAGCATTGTTTAATAAGCGTTGGAGTGTCAGTGCGTCTTGAGCTTCACCACATAGCGCCACTATGCTATTGTCATTCTGCCCGATTTATTTAATTTCGCGTGTTGAATGCGCGCTGTCTAAAATAAAAACAGGCCCAAGGGTTTATTGATCATACAAGCTGTTTTTCCCTCAAACCAGCTTATCTGCACAGCATCAACTATCGTTGTTTTCTCGATCATGTGCTTCTTCTTGCTTCTTTCGAACGCGTGCTGGCTTCCCTGATTAGCATCACGATGAGTTTTTTGCACATTGAAATGTTTTGTTTTGTTTATGTTCTGTCACAAAATTCGTTCTCAAGAATGAACGCGCTCCATTGCATCATTTGCCATTCTGCTTGATTGAAACAATTTTTAGGTTGAACTGCAAAGCACACACATCCTAAACGATCCTAAGCTTGTTCTCATGGGGTGGGCTTGACCTAACGCACGCATGCAACCGGGGGAAGCCAACTTTACTCGTGTAGAGCGTGTTTTGAGATTTGTACCCTGAAAATGTTTTTTTTTTTTTTTTCAACTGTGGCCGTGTGAACAGGCGGCGGCATGTAAGCTGTTCAGCACGCTGGCTCGCTAGAACCAGTTGGATAGAAATGAGTCACCAATGCAATGGCAGCTGTCCATCTTTGCAGAGACAAGCGGCGCCATCTCTTGTCTGTGTAGGGCAGAGCATGTGAAAAAGTTTCATTGTGAACCGGTGAGAAGCCGCGGATGGGCCGATAGCAGTTGGAGCCCGTTAGGGAGCCTTAGACATAAGTGACCGATGAGAGGCTTGTAGTCAGATGGGCCAATGAGCACTTGCAGTTAGATGAGCCATATGGTGTCTATCGAGGGAGCTGAGTGACCAATGAGCGCAAGAGATGACCGGGATCTCTCTGATGCAGCTGAACCAACCCACAGCAGGCTGTTGTACCAAATAAAGGTTGAAATCAACAATTGTCGTGTGTCTTGTCTGAAGCTGCTGCATTGTGGTTTAGGAGCGACAGGCTTAGCCAATCACTGTTCAGTAGGCTTAACGTGGACCAATCAGGGCCAGACATCGGTGGGCTTTGGTGTGAAGGGACAATCAGTAGGCTTAGCGTGGTTCGGCTTAGAAGTCAGTAGACTCAGAATGGACCAATCAGCATGAAGTAGGCAGAGCTGGTGAAGAGTTGCGCCATCCGGTGTCAGTGGACTTAGAACGAGGGCCAATTGGTAGCGGCCAATCAGAGCGCTGGTTGAGTGATCAGTAGGCTTAGCGTGGACTGGCTTAGAAGTCAGTAGGCTTAAAATGGACCAATCAATGTGAAGCGGGTGGAGCCATTAAAGAGTTGCGCCACGAAGTAAGTAGCATCAGGACCAGCCACAGCTGTGCCCCATGACGCAGCTGGACCAATAGCATAATTTCTATTAAATGTGTAGGGAACCTTCTTCGGCGCCGTCAGAGCATGCGCGTTGTGAACCAATGGGTGGAGGCATGCGGTTAGCGCGGGCCAATAGCCGTTGGAGCCTACCAGCCCCCGCTAAAGTTATCTTATGGTAAAAGTTCCACAGTTAAATTTATCTCATCTAGAGATGAGTGTGAGTGACCAATGAGTGGCTTGCAGTTCAATGGATCAATAGCAGTGACCACTTGCTGTTAGATGGACCCATCGGAGTTGGAGCCTATGAGGGAGCTGTGACCAACTAGAACCAATAAGGAGCTGGGTGAGCGGCCACGTGCACAGTCAGATGAACCAATAACAGTTGGAATCTACCGAGGGAGCTGAGTGAGCGTGAGAGATGTCCGCATAGACCAATGATCTCTCTGATGCAGCTGAACCTATACCCACAGCTGGACCAGGAGGCTGTTGTACCAAATAAAGGTTGAAATCAACAATTGTCGTGTGTGTCTTATCTGAAGCTGCTTAGGAGCGACAGGTAAGCCAATCACCGTTCAGTAGGCTTAGCATGGACCAATCAGGGCCAGCCGTCGGTAGGCTTAGAATGAGCCAATCAGCGTAAAGTGGGCGGAGCCAGTAAAGAGTTGCGCCATCTGGTGTCAGTGGGCTTAGAACGGGCCAATCGGCAGGCTTACATTGGAAGGGTGATCAGTAGGCTTAGAATCAGACCAATCAGCATGAAGTGGGCGGACGCCCCAAGGTAAGTTTGAACATCTGAGATGAAGCCGCCGGCGAGCGACCCGCGCACCATCTGGCGGCGGCCACCCGGGTAAGTTTGAGGCCGCAGCGGCGGCGGCGGCGGCGGCGGCGGCTGGGAGAGTGATCAGTAGGCTTAGAATGGACCAATCAGCGGAGCCGGTTAATTAGCATAACGGGGGGGGCGTGCTCAGCGTGCACCAATCAGCGTGAAGAGCCGAGTAATTAGCATAAAGGGGCGGAGCTACAGTCAACCAATCAATGATCAGTCAAGGCTTAGCACGGGCCATTCAACGTGAACTGGGCGGAGCCCAGCCAACTAATTAGCATAAAGGAGCGGAGCTACAGTCAGCCAATCAGTGGCGTGGTGGCCAATCAACGTGAAGTGGGCGGGGCTAATGGCCGCCAATCAGATGGCTTTGGCTTGTGTTGGATTACAAGTGGATTGTGTTGGCTTAGGACTGGATTGTGTTGACTTAGAACCGGATTTTGGCTTAGATTTGGATTAGAATCGGCCATCTTGGATTAGAAAAAGGATGTCGTTGTACGTAACGGTTATTATACCGTATTAATCAATACTACTGACCAAGTGTCCGGCACCTGTTTATTTATTTTATTTTTATTTTCGTACCCTCAGGGCATAAGCTTTACAGAGGGGAGTGGGACAAGAAACTAAAGGAGAAACGACAGGCACATACAAGGCAATTTCAATCATAACATAACATAAAAATGCAAAAAAAAAGAAAAGAAAACATGCAGACAATGTGGCCTAACAAAACTAATCACTAACAGACTAATGAATTGCTGCTGATTTCCTGAAGAGTGTAATGTCAGTGATTGATGATAATGATGATGGCAGTTGGTTCCACTGAAGCGATGTTCTAGGTATGAAGGACTCAGAAAACGTTGTGGTTGTACAGCGATGAATACCCACTTTCTGGCTATTATCGACGCGACGCGATATGTAATGAGGTGGGAGAATGAGCGATTCCTTCAACGAAGGGTTGTGGTGATAGATTTTATGAAAGAGGTTCAGGCGACTCAATTTACGGCGCACAGACAGTGGTGGGATCTATGGAGGCCACTTTTCATTGATGATACACTAGCGGTGCGATTGTAATTGCCGAGAATGCAACGTGCTGATCGATTCTGAACAGCTTCAATGGCGTGAACGAGATATTCTTGATAAGGGTCCCAGATAGCTGCCCCATATTCGAGTTTTGGTCTAATGATTGTTTTGTACAGTGTTAACTTTCGATGAAGAGGTACTAGATAAAAATTACGTTTGATGTAACCCAGAGTGCGATTGGCACTACTGATAATGTGTTCAATATGCGTGCGCCAAGATAAGTCCGATGTGATATGAACGCCTAGATATTTATACGATGAAACGTGTTCAAGTATGGTGTTGTTGATGCTGTATACTCTGAATAGTTTGAGGTTTTGCGGCAAACTCTAAGGTGTTTGCATTTATTAATATTGAGCTCCATACGCCATGTGTTGCACCAATCAAGGACGTGATCTAAATCAGATTGGAGAACGCTGGCGTCGTCACTCTTCGTAATTTCACGATATAGCACGCAGTCATCAGCGAACAGTTTTAAGTTTGAACGAAGGCTGCTGGGTAAATCATTAATGTATATGAGAAAAATAAGTTGGCCCAACACCGAACCCTGGGGAACACCGGAACGGACTGGGATTAGATTGGAGTCGTAATTGTTAGCCGTTACATATTGAAACTGACCGCTCAAGAAAGACCGAATCCACTCCAGAACCTGGGGATTAATATTGAGGGAGTTGAGCTTATGAAGCAGTAATTGGTGCGAAACCTTGTCGAAGGCGCGTTTAAATCTAGAGGAAGATACAATCTATAACTGAGGACCGACCTACGCTAAGTGGAGGTCGTGAGTAAAACAAGCATGTTGCATCTCACAGGAAAATGATTTGCGAAACCCGTGCTGGGAATCGCTGAAAAAAGCATTCTCTTCTAGGTGACGCACTAAATGAGAGTAGGTGATATGCTTAAGTATTTTACACCGCACGGATGTTAATGAAATAGGTCTATAATTATTGGGGGATTCTTTATCGCCTGATTTGTGTATTGGGATGATCTTATACCCAACTTCCAGACAATGGGAACTTGTCCTTCAAGCAGTGATTGTTGAAATATTTTAGAGAGCTGTTGGCTAAAGCCTGACAAAGTCAGATTTCCCATGATTTGATCCGGGCACGGCCTGACTTGTCTTGAATCCGGGCATTTCGTACGTCCGGCAGCTGTCGGCCAAAGCCGGATAGAGTCGGATTTCCTATGATCTGACCCTAATCTGGCCTGCCTATTTTGTACCCGGACATTTCGTTGGTCCGGCACGTGTTGGTTAAAGCCGGATATAGTAGAATTTGCCATGAACGGATCCAGAATCATGGCCTGTATTCGGGCTCGTGTCTGGCTCATCCGGAAGTTTCGTACGGGACAAGGCGCTACATGGCTTCTAGTTGTACCTTCAGGTATGCGCCCGGAAATCCTCGCATCCTGTTACGACGAGCCGTCTTTTGGCGTCATTTGGGGTACCGCAGAACGCTGGCCTGCATAGGAGAAAAATACTACTGGCCAAAGCTAGCCAAAGCTGTCCACCAGTACGTGAGAACGTGTAGGGAATGTCAACGCCGAAAAACGCCACCAGTGCGTCCGTCTGGATATCTTCAGCCGATTCAGCCGCCGTCGGCACCGTTTGAGCAGATGGGGACGGACCTACTCGGACCCTTCTCGCGATCGTCATCCGGAAATCGTTGGATAATCGTGGCGACGGACTACCTAACACGCTACGCCGGACAGTACAGACAGTACAGTACAGACAGACAGAAAACATGTAAGTGTACACTGGTGGAAAATTATTAAATATTGCAAAAGAGCCGCAGTCTGATGCCCCAAAATAAATAATAGTAGCAACAGTTAACATGTAATATCTAACATATGATAAGACATAGCACATAGAAACCGGAAAACAGGAGAGCATGGGTGCGAAAGTGGGTTTAGCACTACTTATGTAGAAAATAACTCTGTAATGGAATCCCTAAGGGGGCGTTTACACGGGCCGATTTTCAGCACCAACTCAGGCCAACTCGAAGCAACGTCTTTGGACCAACTTGAAGACGGTACCGTCTCCACGTTCACACGTACCAACTCGTTAGCTCCGCCCACAACCAACCTTACGGCAATCGGGATGTGTGGGTTCAAGTCCAACCGCAGGTGACTTTTTTTTAAACTGTCATTAATCATGCGAAGTCATTTTATTTCGCCAGAAGATCACCAGTATATGGCCAGTAGATAGATCACCAGTATGGCGCCTAGTAACCAAAAAAATAAAAGATTCTCAAGTACCCCTGTAGGATTTGAACCCACGCCAGGCACTACGACATGAACGAAATCGCTTGACGCCCTCGAGGGTCACGTGGCAATGCTCCTCACGTTGATTGGTTAGACCACCACGAACTTTTCCGAAGTTTTCGCTCGGCGACCTATTCCCAGCAACTCGAGTTGGTCATGGTTGGTGATGTCGGCCGACTGCCACCAACTCCAAAGTTGGTCCGAGTTGGTGCAGAAAGTTGCCCGTGTGAACGCTCGCTAAAAGAGGGCAGATCGTGTATTACAGCAATGTCACACGGTAACCTGTTCCAATCACGTGCGGTGCGAATGAAGAAAGATTCGGAGATAGAATTAGTATTGGCGTGATGGATTTTAACTTTTCGAAAGTGATCCAAGCGGTGGGAGGTGTACGTGGGCGATGATATGTAAGAGGAGAGGATGAGATCGTCATGATAGAATATTTTATGAAAAAGTGATAAGCGAGCAACTTTACGACGACCTGCTAGTAGGTGTAGTCGTAGATACTGTTTCATAAGAGAAAGACGTGCTGTGCGGTTGCAGTTTCCCATGATAAAGCATGCTGCCCGATTTTGAATGGATTCGAGCATATTAGTAAGGTTATTGCTTCCGGGGTCCCAAACCGAAGCAGAGTAGTGGAGTTTGGGACGCACGAGGAATCTGAACAGGTGCAGTTTAACGTTTGAGGGGGCAATATAGAAATTGCGACGAATGAAACCAAGTGAGGAGTTGGCAGAACTGCATATGAGTGAAATGTGAGATTTCCACGAGAGGTGAGCATCTATTTGAACCCCAAGGTATTTGTATGAAATTACGGACTCCAAGGTGGAGTTGTTAATTGTACATACGGGAATGTACGTGGCGTTACGGCTGCGGGATATCCTTAAATGCTTGCATTTGTGTATATTTAGTTCCATGGACCATGTCGAACGCCAGTTATGAAGCGAGGCGAGATCAGACTGAAGAGAGTTAGTATCAGAGCTACGAGGGATGTTCAAGTCAAACCGGGACTTTCTGTCTCCTGAATGTACAAATGGCTCGCGCTCCTTCTTTTTCGTCATATTCACACGCGACAGGCCTCCGCGTTCACCACGTGGTGGTCCAAAGTTTTTGCGAACGAGGTGAGCGCGCACGTCGAACAGCGAATTGTCGTGAATTAAGGCGTAAAGTCATCTAAAATTCACAGAAGACTTCAGTCTCAGTTTGGCCATGATACACTTAGACGCAACAAAGCGTTTGAGTGGTGCAAACGGTTTCGAGACGGCCGTACATAAGTGCAGGACGATCCCGGCAGGGGCGGCTCAGAGTCCAGTGTCAGAGTTCTTGAGAACATTCGACTTGTGGAGCGCTTGACCCTCAAGGACAGACGGATAACATATCTCGAACTGGCTCGAACGACGAACCTTTCTGTGGGAACGTTGAACACTATAATTCATGAACACCTCTAGTTTCGGAAAGTTAGTGCCCGTTGGGTCCCGAGGCAGCTCTTCGGTGTTTGACCGGCAGAGAAGACTGGAAATCTCCCAAGAGCTAAGGTACCGTTTCGACACTGAAGGACAGCCGTTCCTTGATCGGATCATCACGTGCGATGAAACGTGGGTGCACCATTTCACTCGTGGTGCACTCCTGACTCTAAACGCGCAACAAAACAGTGGAAGCGTCCGGGCTCGCCAGCTCCCAAGAAGTTCCGAAGCACCCCGTCCGCGGGTAAGATCATGACCACGGTTTTCTGGGGCAAGGCTGACGTTGATTTTTTGCCCAGTGGTACCACCATCAATAGTCATATTACTGCCAGGTTCTCAGGGATGTGCGTAAGGCGCTGAAGCAAAAGCGGCCGGGCCTCATCACCAAAGGAGTCCTCCTCCTACAGGACAACGCACGCCCGCATACCGCGCATCTCACAACGCGCGCCTTACAGAAACTTGGGTGGGAGTTGCTGCCACATCCCCCTTACAGTCGAGACTTCGCCCCCAGCGATTTCCATCTCTTCGGGCCACTGAAGGGGTTCCTTGGAGGCCGCCACTTCAGCTGCGACGACGAGGTCAAGAATGCGGTCCGATCATGGCTGCTACGTGCCGGAAAGAATTTCTACGCTGCTGGCATCCAAGCCCTTGTGAAACTCTGGGATAAGTGCATTAGTGCAGCTGGAGATTACGATGAAAAATAAAACAAAATTTTCCCCTGTAAGTTCATTTTACTTTTGCGAAAAATGAAAAGTCTCGGTTTGACTTGAACACTCCTCGTATATCCCTGGGACATCTGGTAGATGTTAAAAAAAGGAGCTGTCGCGTTATTTTTCGGAGACATCTAGGACACGTGGCCATTAGTGGCATGACGTAAGCAAACGGGGAAAATTTTTGGGTTTACTCCTTTATTTACCAAGTAATCATATTATAGACGGTAGCTTGAGTTAAAAACACGATATTTGAAAGGCTGGGTATGAGAACCGTTCGCAGGTATACGCTAACGTCGTATGCAGACTCACAAGCTAACTGCAAAGACGTTGTCACCGTTGCAAACGTTATGCGCCACGCCTACACTTGACGAACGTACTCCAACCATTTGTATTTCGGTATATGCTCGCTCTGGTATCTCTTGAAATCCGTGTATGCGGTGGAGGGCAGAGCCATTTATAGGGACAGTTTGGTCATTCTTTGATCTTTTGCCGCCGCATGGGAGGAGCTTATTTTGACGTCAGAGTCACCGTTGCGCCGCCCAAAAAGCCTGAATCCAAGCGGAATCCGCTTATCAGCCATCTAGTTCGCGCCATATTGATGCTGTCCGCCAGCTGGTCGACAGCTTCGTGGTCGCGTTGAATGTAATCTACAGTAATAACCGGCCTATGACCCACTGGCGCCAGTGATAAGGGGGCTTTGTTGCCGAACTGAAAGAGTTCAAGGACGAAAGGCTTTTCAAGCAAGAAGTACGCACGTGTCTTCTCTCCTTGGATTATAAACAACGATCAGCATCAATATGGCGTCGGCGACCAGTTAACGACTGGATAACAACGGAGCACGACGAGGGAGATCGTTCCGACCATGACGTCGCATGACGCGCTCTAAGTTAGGCTCCTCCTAATGGCCAAACTCTCTCTATAAACGGCTCTGGTGGAGGTGCCAAAAAGGAACCTGCGTCACATGTGGTGAAAAGCGAAAGCACATTTAATATTGTGCAGTCTGTGCGGTAAGGTTGCTGGGCACCCCTCACCAAGTGGGGTGTGCTGCCAAAAGTAGATGCCTTTTTGTCACGGAGGAGAAGTAGGGAGACCGAACTCCGCTGGAAAACAACGTCGCAATTTATCGAGTCAATTGTTGGCCGCGGCGCGGCGCTCGCGTTCTCTCCGGTACTAGCTCCGCGAAATCGCCTGCATGGCAATGCGCCGTTTGTGCTCGAATTCTCTACTAAAAAGCGTTCAAAACGAATGTTTGTTTGATAAGCATAAACAACGGTGTCTCCAGTAACGGGTTAATATTTTCTAGTCAGCTACAATTATTTTTCTTTTCTTTTTTTTTTTTCGGCTTCTGCTACCTCGTTTTTGTCTCATAGATGGAAGCTACCTGTCCGATAAAAATGGAATGGGAAATAAGAAGAAAAAAAACAACGAAACTTTAATACGTAAGACAAACGTCTGGCATTGCCAAAGGTGAAGTGTCGAATGCCTCCGACGGAATCCTCTGTCGCTTCTCCCCGACCGTCTCGGGTATCGTGCCCTTCTCGATCTGGTGCGCGCGTACTTTGCCGCTGCGCTAACACGCTAACATACCCAAAAGGAAGCAAACGTTGTTCCGAAAAGCCGCATTTGAGTGGTATGGAGGAAAGAGTATGTTAGAAGCTCTGTAATCGAAAGTCGCCGGACGCGATCTTTCCGGAATCGCGTTATGTGGGTGGTTGCATAAGCTGGGGCTAAGAAAGTTTTATCTCCGTACGTGTCAAGCAGTTAAGAGACCTTTGTGTGTGTCAGTGCAAGGAGGGGCGGGACGCTCTGATGATGGGACACGGTGGGGTTCCGAAGGTTCTGGCACTTAGTTTCTTATATCTTGTCATGCATGCCAATCGCTCGCTTTTGGGAACTGCAAAAGAAAGTCGAGATCTAGTCTCTAATTTATGTTGACGAACACTGAAATCTTGAACGACACTTACTTCTACATTATACACTATCACTTTAGTGTTTAGTTACAAGTTGCTTCTGTACAAGCAGGCTGCTCAAAGCGTTGCACCGGGGATTTTACCACCACCACAAAAAGTAAAAAAAAGAACAAAAAGAGATAAGGAACAATACTGCAACACCACCGATATATACCTGCCAGAAAAGCTAAAAAGCCCTAATTCCAGTAGATATGGGATTCCCCCCCCCCCCCCCCCGGTACACCACGATGAAAATCGTCTTCGAGAAACAGGCAGTGCATACACTGAATCCTGTACCGCGCGTGTGCAAAACCTGCGACAGAAGTGCGTTCTGGCACCTTGGTATTAAATTCGTTTATGGTGGCATGCGAAATGTAAATCCCAGTTAACCAGTAAATCCCAGCGGATGCATCACAATTACGACAAAAGGCTCTTGTTTCCCAAAGCGTTGTGCATACGGAGCGGTTGGTAGAAACGCGAGCGACAAAGCTATCGTGCAACAGCTAGAATGCAAATGTGGATTAACTAGCCCAATGACATCATTACCCTACACTGCGAGGTGTTCCCTGGAACTAATAGTGATCAATGCAAACCATTCATCAATGTACATCTCGTGGTCGTGCTTTGTCGGTGATGTAAATACGCGTACTGTGCTGCCTCTACAGGCTCGTCTTAGTTATTGTGTATATTTGGTAGCGCCCCTTCGCGGATTGTACGCGGCAGCTTTCTTCGTTTTCATTTTGGAACTGGGACTGTTGTGCTGATGCATGGAGCGAAGCCGACGTGGCTCCCGTCCCGCTCATGAAGACTGTCTTTTTACCGTACTTTGAGTTATGTATGGTTTAGCCTTCTGATTAAATGTGTGCAACTAAGGAACGTCCTGATTGAGATCAGAAAAGTAAAAAGACACTTCGCTCTGACGGCTGCTCTCCGTATGCAAGGCTTCGGGACCATCATGGAACACAGCACTAGCAACGAGGCTGCGGGTGACGCTTCCAGTGTTGGGGCACCTCAAGCTACTCGACCAAAACGCAAGGTGACTTTGTCGCTAAAGGCATTGGAAAGGTTCGAGTCTGATAAAGAAGAATTCGAAGTCAAGTTAGACAGGGCATGGGAGGAAACGGAAGTGGGCCTGTCGAACATTTCAACTACTGCTTCTGCCGAGGTCATACAACGGACGCTGAACGAGTTAAGGGCCAGCTTCAAGGGGTATCAACTTCTCTCGGAAAAGTATTTTACCTTCCTCACACGGATCGACACCGAGATCAGCCTCCAAGTACGAGACGTACAAAAGGCTATTGATCAACAACGCGACACTTTGGTCCAGAGGACAGTTATAGAAGCAAAGCAGCGTTTGGAGAGCCTTCTCGAAACAGCTTCGCTTCGTTCTGATTATTCCGGACATTCCACGTTTTCAAGACGTTCCATGAGATCTGCGCGGTCCAACATTTCTTGTGTGAGTGCGTCAGCAGCGAGAGCGAGGGCCGATGCTGAAGCTGCCAAGGCCCGCTCGGCTTACAGTAGGAAGGAAGCAGAAATGAAACTTGAAAGAGCTCGTATGGTGGAGGAAGAACAGATGGCAGCTGCTGCCGCCAGGCGCAAGAGAGTGGAATGGGAGGCCAACTTACAATTACTTCGGGAAGAGAAGGAAGCAGCTGCGGTCGAAGCGCAGGCCAGGACACTTGAGGCAGCTGCTGACACAGAAACCGCTAAACTCGACGGCGTTACAGTGGATGGAGATGGTTCGGTCCAGCAAGCCAAAGATTACTTGCAACACCGAACTATAAACCTAGATGATGGTTGACGTATGGCTAGACAAAGTTCACTTGGAACAGACGACTTACAGCTTCAAAGAACTGATGTTCACGGCGGAGACATACACGGAGCACAGACCAATACGAGCACAAGTCTTCCACGCTGTAATCCACACGCGTCTTGGCAAACGGATATACCAAAGCAGTCTTACAACGCAAGCACGCTCAGAACTGGTTGAGATGTGTTCTTCTGCTCCTTTGAACGTAACGCCTGCGAGCATTATACCTAGGCCGTCGACATAACGGCGACAGATTTGGCAAAGTTTCTTTTCCGACGAGAACTGGTTAACACTGGTCTCGCCAAATTTGATGATCAGCCCAAAAACTACATGTCGTGGAAGTCATCATTCAAAAACTCTATCGACCACTTGGGTATCACCGCAAGTGAAGAATTTGACCTTCTGGTGAAATGGTTGGGAAGCGAGTCCTCGCAGCACGTGAAACGGCTCAGATCAGTGCACGTAGGCAATCCTTCTGCAGGGCTGCAGTTAGCGTGGGAGAGGCTGGAGGAATGTTATGGTAGTCCGGAAGCCATCGAGAGTGCTCTCCTGAAAAGACTTGGAGCCTTCCCCAAGATCTCCAACAGTGACCACCGCAAGTTACGAGAACTGGGAGACCTGCTTTTAGAATTGGAATCAGCAAAGGCAGATGCTCGCCTACCAGGACTCGGTTACCTAGACACAGCTCGAGGTGTGAACCCCATCGTGGGAAAATTGCCATATGGCCTTCAGGAGAAATGGATCACGCAAGGGTCAAGATACAAAGAAGAAAAGAGGGTAACATTCCCTCCATTCTCCTTCTTTGCAAAGTTCATTCGGGACATAGCAAAGACCAAAAACGACCCAAGCTTTCATTTCGGTTCATCCACTTCTTTCAACACTACTCGTCTGAGAGACGACAGAACCCCACCTAGGAATGTCAGTAACAGGACATCAGTCGCTGTCAAGAAAACAGATATTCTGTCAAAAGCATCCGATCCTGGCCCTACGGCATCTAGGGGCAAGACTGTCAAAGATGCAAGCAAAGAATGCCCCCTTCATCGGAAGCCACATCTGCTGAACAAATGCCGTGGCTTCCAAACCAAGCCTCTGACGGAACGGAAGGCTTTGCTCAAGGAGTTCGGGATCTGCTTTAGGTGCTGCTCGTCGTCGGACCACTTCTCCAGAGACTGTGTGCAGGTCATAAAATGCGCGGTGTGTGGCAGTGAAGGACATGCATCTGCCCTCCACCCAGGTCCTGTCCACCAAGACACCAGCACATCAGCAGGTGATGTCCAGCACGGCGGGGAGGATGACGTTCATCCTTTGTCAACTAAAGTGATGTCTAAATGCACAAGTGTGTGCGGAAGCAACACTTGGGGTAGGTCTTGCTCGAAGATATGTCTAGTCAGAGTGCACCCAAAGGATAAGCCGGACCTATCATTCAAGATGTACGCTGTACTGGACGATCAGAGCAACCGGTCGCTTGCCAGGCCGGCCTTTTTCGATGTGTTGGGCGTGCAGGGATGTGAATCCCCCTACACACTCAAAACATGCGCTGGGACAGTTGAGTCATCGGGAAGACGAGCAAGTGGATATGTGGTAGAGTCCATCGATGGACGTGTAAAACTTCCACTACCCACACTCATCGAATGTATGCAAATTCCCGACGACAGGAATGAGATTCCTACGCCAGAAGTGGCGCACCATCATCCACACTTGAAGAAAATAGCTAGTTTAATCCCACCTCTGACGGACGACGCTGAAATACTGCTTCTGCTCGGCAGGGACGTTTTGCTGGTGCACAAGGTACGGCAACAACTGAATGGTCCCAACAATGCTCCGTATGCCCAAAGGTTGGACCTCGGCTGGGTGGTAGTAGGTGATGTGTGCATCAATGGGATGCGGAAGCCAGACCGTATCAGTACATTCACCACTACACTGCTAGAGAACGGCCGCGCGAGCACTTTTACTCCGTTTCGAAGTCACGTCTTCATCAAAGAGAATGTCGCACAAGGTGCTGCCATAGCCAACTTGACGTCGATGCCAGCGGGGTCATGCGATACGTTGTCGTACATCCAAGGGCTGGGTGACTCTGTGTTTGAGACGTCGAAGGACGACAACAAGCTCGCTCCTTCGATTGAGGACAAGCAGTATCTGGAAATAATGAACAAGGCATTCACCAAGGATGAAGCAAACAGTTGAGTTGCTCCGCTTCCCTTACGCACAAGAAGGAGTCCACTACCGGACAACAGGGAACAAGCACGAACTCGGTTTGCCTCGCTCTGCCGTACCTTGGACAAAAGACCGGATATGAAAGAACACTTCTTTACGTTTATGGGCAACATCTTTGCCAACGGACATGCTGAGTTAGCCCCGGAACGGCAAGAAGGAAAAGAAGTGTGCTACCTTCCTATTTTCAGCGTATATCACCCGAAGAAGCCGGAACAGATACGTGTTGTTTTCGACTCGAGCGCGAAGTTTCAAGGGACATCCCTAAATGACGTCCTTCTCACTGGACCTAATCTTGGAAACAGTCTTTTAGGAGTACTAATTCGGTTCCGTAAGGAACCCTTCGCCATCACCGCAGACATTCAACAAATGTTTTACTGCTTCATCGTTCGTGAGGAGGACAGGGAGTACCTAAGATTCCCCTGGTTCCGCGACAACGACCCGAAGAAGGATGTTGTGGAGTACAGGATGTGCGTCCACGTTTTCGGAAATAGCCCATCGCCAGCTGTTGCAACGTATGGACTTAAGCGAACCGCCCTTGAAGGTGAAAGGGAGTATGGTACCGACGCCAGGCGATTTGTAGAGAGAGATTTCTATGTGGATGACGGACTGAAGTCCCTCCCTACCGAAGAAAGCGCCATCGGTCTACTCTAGAGAACGAAGGACATGCTGGCTGTAGCAAACCTTTTGTCCCGATGTGACGCGCTGTCGTCTAATGAGTATGTACGGTTACAGGAGTTAACTAACATAGCTACCTCTCTGCGGAAACGGGGCTATCCAGGTACTTTCCTTAGCAACACAAGACGACGTGTCAAAGATAGGGTAACTAGGACCGACAATGTCAAATCTGTGGTGTGCATCCCTTTTGTTCAAAGTGTGTCGTATGCGATTCGTAGGGCTTTACGCCCACTAGGTGTAAGAACGGTTTTCAAACCGATATGTACTTTGGCCGCCACTTTTGGAAAACCTAAAGATCGCACCGCACCGCATGAACAAAGCGGTGTTGTGTACAAAATGCAATGCGGGGGTTGTGATAGGATCTACATCGGTGAGACAGGCAGGAAACGAATAACACGTTTGAAAGAGCATAAAAGTGATGTGGCCAATGCTACGAATGCCACGCGATTGAAAACCGAGTTGGTTGATCACTGTTGGGCCACTGAACATGTATTTGATTTTGATAACGCGGAAACCTTGGCACGGGAGATAAGATGGGGCCCGCGGAAGTTGTTGGAATCGTGGTTTATCAGACATGCGGAGTCAGCGTGCAACAAAAACCGTGGCCCTCTGCCGGATGTGTACGCCGCCCTCTTTGATAAGTGAGTGATGTGCCCCTTGGTTTGCCCATGTGTACTGAGGATGCTGCCTGGATAGGCGGCGAAACGTCTACTGTAGTGTTGTTTTAATTGTTGTGCAAGTCGGAGCAGTAAAGGTTTTACAGTATGTCTTCATCACCCGGCTTTTGGAGTATTTTCTCACGTATCCGCTTCAATTACGGAGGTACGGTTGTTGACCAACTAAGGGAGTACATCGGTCAGTCTACAAAGATAGTACGGAACCAGTGCCACGTGCGTTTTAACCATGAATGCCTCAACAACAACGTGGTTCCTCGAAGCCTACATTGCAAGCCCCTTGTGGACACTGCGTATGGCCGTGAACTTGTGCGACGTTTCAGCCGGAATTGCCTGAGAGCCCGCATCCAGGATAACAGACAGCAGATTCAAGTAGCAAGATGTCGCATGACAGCATCGGAGCACGTTCTCCGTGCTACATTGCACCCAGACGACTTCCATGATGTCCTGGTGACGAGAAAGCAGGCAGAGGTTACAGAGAAGGACAAATATACCGAGGCCCACCGCCAGAAGCTTGCACGGTTGCTTCCGGGTTCTTCTACATGCTTCGGTGGGACTTCCAACGTGCACAACTTGTCATCCAAGCAATTTTCGGAAGACCACGTGAGCCTTTTGTCGAAAGGTTTGAATTTTGCTGTGGCACCAGGTAGTGTCCCGAAGCGTGATATTGTCGTGGAGGTTGAAGAATGTCTCCGGCACCTGAAGGACACGGCCAATGTTAGTCTGGCCCGTAGTCGAGTAGTCAGCGTTTTGGCGGACGCTCAGCCCCCGCGTCGGAACTTAACCCGTGGGGAATGTGCGGCCTTAAGGGATTTGAAGTCTGATGCTTCGGTTGTGATCCTCCCAGCTGACAAGGGGAAGGGCACTGTTCTCCTGGATGGCGAGGTGTATGACAGGAAGATGCTACAGTTGTTGGATGACCCTGTCCACTTTGAGAAGATGGCTGCCGATCCTACTGCGAAGTCTGAGCGGCAGCTTGTTGATCATTTGCGAAGACTTAGAAGAGAGGGCAAGATTGATGAGACTCTTTACCGTCGCCTATTTTCTTCAGATGGGGCTGTACCAAAAATATACGGAGTGCCCAAGATTCACAAGGAGGATTGCCCTCTTCGACCGATTGTGTCCTTTGTGGGTTCGCCGACATATGGGTTGTCTAGATTTTTGGTAGAACTTTTAAAGCCTCTTGTGGCTGATAATGTGTTTGCAGTTAAGAACTCTAGGGACTTTGTTTCCCGTGTCCGTGCACTTCAGTTGAGGGACGACGAGTTAATGGTTTCCTTTGATGTGGTTTCGTTGTTTACGAACGTTCCCGTTGTGTTGGCTTTAAGCATCATTGAGAAACGTTTGAAAGAAGATTGTACGCTAGAAAATCGCACGTCATTACTGGTCAATGATATCATGGTTTTACTTAGATTTTGTCTAAAGCAGACGTTTTTTACCTTTGCTGGTGTTGTGTACCATCAGGTTGAGGGCTGCCCTATGGGAAGCCCAGTGTCGGTAACTGTCGCCAACATAGTAATGGAGCATGTGGAGAGTGAGGTGATGGCGTTTCTCTTTCCGGTGAAGATGTATTGTAGGTATGTTGACGATACGTTTGTTGTGCTGGAAAGGAGTAGCTTGTATGCGTTCCACCAGGCTCTGAACAGTGTACACCCCGCTGTTCAGTTTACTTGTGAAACGGAAAGTGACGGCTCACTCCCTTTTCTGGATGTGTTGGTGAGACGGGACCGAGAGGGCTTCCTTGGGACTTCTGTTTACCGCAAACCCTGCGACAGTGGGGGTCTGTTATCTTTTTATTCACACCACCCATTTGAACACAAACAAGCTGTGGCGCATACCCTTTTGTCCCGATGTGACGCGCTGTCGTCTAATGAGTATGTACGGTTACAGGAGTTAACTAACATAGCTACCTCTCTGCGGAAACGGGGCTATCCAGGTACTTTCCTTAGCAACACAAGACGACGTGTCAAAGATAGGGTAACTAGGACCGACAATGTCAAATCTGTGGTGTGCATCCCTTTTGTTCAAAGTGTGTCGTATGCGATTCGTAGGGCTTTACGCCCACTAGGTGTAAGAACGGTTTTCAAACCGATATGTACTTTGGCCGCCACTTTTGGAAAACCTAAAGATCGCACCGCACCGCATGAACAAAGCGGTGTTGTGTACAAAATGCAATGCGGGGGTTGTGATAGGATCTACATCGGTGAGACAGGCAGGAAACGAATAACACGTTTGAAAGAGCATAAAAGTGATGTGGCCAATGCTACGAATGCCACGCGATTGAAAACCGAGTTGGTTGATCACTGTTGGGCCACTGAACATGTATTTGATTTTGATAACGCGGAAACCTTGGCACGGGAGATAAGATGGGGCCCGCGGAAGTTGTTGGAATCGTGGTTTATCAGACATGCGGAGTCAGCGTGCAACAAAAACCGTGGCCCTCTGCCGGATGTGTACGCCGCCCTCTTTGATAAGTGAGTGATGTGCCCCTTGGTTTGCCCATTTGTACTGAGGATGCTGCCTGGATAGGCGGCGAAACGTCTACTGTAATGTTGTTTTAATTGTTGTGCAAGTCGGAGCAGTAAAGGTTTTACAGTATGTCTTCATCACCCGGCTTTTGGAGTATTTTCTCATGTAGCAAACCTGAGGCTGCACAAAATAGCCTCCAACAGCGTCGCAGTGATGAAAGCTTTCCCATCTGAGGAGCATGCGAAAGATCTGAAAGATCTAGACTTGGGAACTGACTCCCCTCCGACACAAAGAAGCTTGGGCCTAAGTTGGAACATTAAAGATGATACCTTCACCTTCCACGTTCCTCCCAACAAGAAGCCTCACACCAGGCGTGGTCTTCTGTCTACAGTTAATAGTTTGTACGACCCTCTTGGATTCGCAACTCCTGTCACTGTACGTGGTCGGCTGTTGTTGAGGGAACTGTCCACCTTGACAGAAGATTGGGACGTCGAGCTACCACAAAGTAGTGAATGGGAAGTTTGGAGGGACTCTCTATCAGATCTCGAAGATATCGAGATACCTCGTACCTACCTACTCTGGTATATCTCTCGCCACTGCGTGTCGTAAGGAGCTCTGTATATTTTCAGATGCCTCAACAAAAGCCATTGCTGCCGTGGCTTAATTAAAACTCACGGATGCTCGTGGTCATAACCATGTCGGGTTCATCCTCGGGAAAGCCAAGCTCGCACCGAAACGTGGACATACAATTCCAAGACTCGAGTTGTGTGGGGCGGTGCTCGCAGTGGAAATGGCTGACGTTATCATCAGCGAGCTCGACGTTTGCCTTGACGAGGTGAAGTTCTACACCGACAGCAAGGTGGTACCCGGCTACATATATAACGAGTCCAGGAGGTTCTACGTATACGTAAGCAATAGGGTCGAAAGTATCCGGAAGTCATGTCAGCCCAAACAGTGGAATTATGTTCCCACTGAACAGAACCCTGCCGACATTGCCACACGGGCAGTATCGGCTGATCGCCTTGCAAAGACAACGTGGTTAACTGGCCCTAACTTTTTGTACAAGACAGAAGACTCGGGCTCAGATTTCGAATGTCAAACGTTTCGATTGATAGACCCTGAGGCAGACGAGGAGGTTCGTCCTGTGGTGACCACCCTTTCTACCAGCGTGTCGTCGCAGCGTCGGCTGGGTGCTCACAGATTCGAGCGGTTTTCGAGATGGACGATTCTCATTCGAACAATAGCGAATCTTCTGCACATCGCTCGCTCATTTCATTCTCGGGGTGATACTGCATCGGTGTCCTGTCGACACTGGCACATTTTCCTCGAGCCCCGGACTAATGAAGAACTTTCCGCTGCGAAGAAACTCGTCTACAGAACCGTCCAAGGCGAAATGTTCTCGAGTGATCTTCGATGCATCCAAAATGAGCACAGACTACCAAGGGACAGCCCACTTTGGAAGTTGAACCCCTATATGGACGAGGATGGCGTCATGAGAATCGGAGGACGACTTCAGAACTCGACACTTGACCAAGACGAACGGCACCCTGTCATCATGCCCCGTCGACATCATATTACTACACTACTGGTCCGACACCATCACGAAAGGGTTGAGCATCAAGGCCGCCATTTCACTGAAGGTGCAGTCAGAGCGGCAGGATTGTGGATTGTGGGAGCAAAAAGCTGCATCGGCTCGATGATTCACAAGTGCGTCAAATGCCGCAAACTGAGGAGCAGACCTCAGAAGCAAATCATGGCTGATTTGCCAAGAGACAGACTTAGCATGGACCCACCGTTCATTTATGTGGGCCTCGACGTGTTTGGACCATGGAAGGTTAAAGCGCGCAGAACTAGAGGTGGACTCGCACATAGCAAAAGGTGGGCTGTGTTGTTTACTTGACTGTCCGTACGTGCGATACACATTGAAGTCATTGAATCGATGGATTCTTCGAGCTTGATCACGCCCTCAGACAGTTCTTGTCTATTAGAGGTCCGGTTAAACTGCTGCGGTCCGATTGCGGAACCAATTTCGTCGGTGCGTGCAAAGAGGTAAAGATCAACACTGCGTCACCTGGCCACAACGATGTTGGCAAATATCTGCAAACTCAAGAATGCACGTGGGTTTTCAATCCCCCTCACGCCTCTCACATGGGTGGTGCTTGGGAGCGCATGATCGGGATTGTTCGTCGCATCGTGGACTCTGTGCTTCTAGGCACGAACAAGTCAATGATTTCACACGATATGCTTGTCACACTCTTTGCGGAGATCGCAGCGATCGTAAATAGCAGACCTTTGACTCCGGTGTCAACAGATCCGGAAAACCCAACGATTTTGACTCCAAGTATGATTCTCACTCAGAAGACGGGTAGAAACCCTCCACCTCCTGGAGAATTTGGGCGTGACAATGTCTACCGACGGCACTGGAAACAAGTGCAGTCAATGGCCAACACCTTTTGGGACCGCTGGAGGAAGGAATATCTTCCAATATTGCAGGGCCGTCGCAGGTGGCAAACAGCTCAACGAGACGTCCGAGAAGGTGACATTGTCTTGCAGAAGGATAAGGATGCCGAGAGAAATGAGTGGCCTATGGGTCGCGTTATCAAGACTCTACCCAGTTCTAACGGGAGGGTGCGTAAGGTAGAGCTTAAGATCCACAAGAACGGACTAGTGAAGGTTTTCCAGAGACCCATTTGTGAAATTTTCCTTTTATTAAGTGATCATGAACTGTGAACATTTACATGCTTGTTGGAGAATTCGTGGTATCTTCAGATACCAGACGGGGAGTGTGCTGCCTCTACAGGCTCGTCTTAGTTATTGTGTATATTTGGTAGCGCCCCTTCGCGGATTGTACGCGGCAGCTTTCTTCGTTTTCATTTTGGAACTGGGACTGTTGTACTGATGCGTGGAGCGAAGCCGACGTGGCTCCCGTCCCGCTTATGAAGACTGTCTTTTTACCGTACTTTGAGTTATGTATGGTTTAGCCTTCTGATTAAATGTGTGCAACTAAGGAACGTCCTCATTGAGATCAGAAAACGTACCATCCTGTACGATGTCGGATAACAACCTTTGTGCTTCTTCGGGTGTCGCGTTTTATCGCAAATAAAAAAAGAAAAAAGAGAACAGCTTATTGACTGCGAGAGCACCACGCTTACGGGAATCGAGACCACGCTTTCTGAACGGCGGCTCGGCAGAGTTCGTTCTCCTTACTTCTCCTCCGTGCTTTTTGTTTAATTAGTGTGTGCAGCATTCATTTGCTATAGGCGACCTGCGCTTCGCTAGAGGCGCCACTTAGCTATTGTGCTACAGCGCCCCTCGCGGAAAGCGCGCGCATAGTCATACTGTAGAGTGACGAGGCGAGCGTGTTGTACCCACAGAACCATTAACCGCCCGTCAACATCCAGCGAACGTCGGGTTGTGGATGTTGGGTACGTCTCACGAACGTACACATTTGCTCCCGATTACGTTTTAACTACGCCCGTACTACTGTGCTAATCAAGAGAAAATTATGCGAAATGGACGTCGTAGGACCGCCGATGCGGATCTTCGAGGGACATGTGGAGGATCTCTATCTCGGCCCTATAGGTATCGCGCGGCTATGGAAATATCGCAATTTTAATCATGAGATGAACAGAAGGACGCAAGTGTGCAACCAAAATACTTTATTTCTACGCGTATGTGGACTTTGTTTACATGTGCATTCGTACATGCCTGCCGGCACATAAGCAGTACAAACAATGAAAACACGTGACAAGGTGCCATATCCAGATCATTCCAGTTCATACAGATCGTGATCACCATATCACCACGTTATCTACAAAAGAAAAAAACATCCATGTTACTCGCCGTATAATTAGTTGGCATCTTGCATGAAACCGACGCAACTGTATCCTCACGCTCCTTCACGTCTTGTGAATGGCTACCGGTGTCTTGATATTGTTCCTTTCTGTGTCTTCCGGCCTCTGTAACTCATTGGCCAAGTTCTGTCACCGAGGCACACTGATAAAAACAACAGACATAATCAGGCATCATTGGTCTCTGCCTATTGCACATACGCATATCAGCGTTTGGCCGTACTTCTCGTTTACCTAACATTCTTACCTGTAACGCATAAGACAGGAAATAATTCCAAGACTGCTCATAGAGAAAACACTCCACACTCTCTGTGAGACGCTGAGACGCACGCAGCAATGAATGACCGATGCTAAGCGGTATAGCCCTTTATGCCTGAAAGAACATCAAGAACACAGTGAATGAACCACAAAATAAAAGTAGCACGCAATGCTAATATGCCTATATTACAAGCTCAGCTAGGATCGATTGCATTTTTTTTTTTTCACTAGCCAGTGGGCTAAAGCGACTTGAAGAACAAATGAGTCTTAAACGCGAGCGCTAGGAAACAAAGGCACCACGGCCGTTTACCTGCATTTGGGTCATAGACATTGGCCCCCGATGGAGAATCCGTTACGTACAAGGCATATGCTCCTAACTCTTCACAAAATTCAAGTTGTACTGGTGCTGTTCGCGTTGAAAATTACCGTATTACTCCGAGCCATTCCAGACGCCGCCATGTTTCTCCAGCGTCTCCAGCGGCGTTTGAAATCATCCGCACAACAGGCTATGGCATCACGTGACTCTCTCTTCTGCGCGTTGCGGAAAAAATAAGCCTTCTGCGCAGATTTCTGCTCTAGGCGGCGACGCAGTCAGACGACAGACCGGGAGAGAAGAACGAGTTGGAGTGTGAAGGGCGAAAAGGGATGCTGAAACGGCTCTTTGTGGACACACTGCGGATGGGGTGCGCACGGTGTCCACAGGGTAATATACGTGGGACGTCTGCTGACGTATACTCATTGGAGCATCCCATCTAACGCGTCCAGGAGGCGTTCAATCGATGTTCACTTTAGGCTGCGGATGCTCGGACCCTTGTCGGCTGTCCAGGGGCGGTTACTGGTTCTGTGGGGTGTTTGTGCTTCCCAGTAAACCAGAAATATCCCAGGTACGTCCCACAAAGGTCGCATTCGTCGCATATGTCCGCCACGTCTATGCGACGTTACCTGTGCGTCCACCAATGTGATTTCAAAAATATCTTACTTTCTATACCCCTGGGACATGTGATAGATGTAAAAGAAAGGAGCAAGCGCGCGTTATTTTTCGGAGACATCTAGGACACGTGACCCTTAGTGGCATGACGTAAGCAAAAGGGGAAATTTTTGCGTTTACTGCTTTATTTACCAAGTAATCACATTATTCACGGTAGCTTGAGTTTAAAACACGATATTTGCCAGGATGGGGTGTCAGGAACGTTCACAGGTATACGCTGACGTCGTTTGCAGATTCACAAGCTCACTGCAAAGACGTTGTCACCGTTGCAAACATCATACGCCACGCTACACTTGATGAACGTACTCCAACAATTTGTATTTCAGTATATGCTCGCTCTGGTAGCTCTTGAAATCTGCGTACGCGGTGGAGAGGCCAAAAAGGGAGCCTGCGTCTCATATGGTGAAAGGCGAAAGCACATTTATTAACGCACGGTCTGCATTCGTCCTGTATTATGGCCGCAAGGTCTCTGGGTGCCATTTATCGCACTACAATACGCTTCCCACAGAACCAGTAACCGCCCCTGGACAGCCGACAAGGGTCCGAGCATCCGCAGCCTAATGTGAACATCGATTGAACGCCTCCTGGACGCGTAAGTTGGGATGCTTCAATGAGTATACAGCAGCAGATGTCCTTATATATCACCCTGTGGACACCGCGCGCACCCCATCTGCACTGTGTCCACAAAGAGGCGTTTGAGCACCCCTTTTCGCTCTTGACCCTACGCCTCCTCCTTCTCTCCTTCTCTGTCGTCTGACTGCGTCGCCGCCGAAGGAGAAATCTGCGCAGAAGGCTCGTTTTTTCGCCACGCGCTGAAGAGTGTGTCACGTGATGCCATATAGCTCGTTGTGCAGATGATTTCAAACGCCGCTGGAGAGACTGGAGAAACAGCGGCTTCTGCAATGGCTTGGAGTAAAACGGTAGTTTTTAAAGCGAACAGCACCCGTACAGCTCGAAGTTTGTGAAGCTTTAGATAAGAATGCCTTATCGGTAACGGATACTCCACCGGGGCCCACTATCTATGACCGAAATACAGATAAACGGCGGTGGTGCCTTTGTTTGTTAGCGCTCGCGTTTTAGACTCCATTGTTCTTCAAGTCGCTTTTGCCCACTGGTTAGTGAAAAAAAAAAGAAAGAGAAATCGATCCTAGCTGAGCTTGTAATGTAGGCATATTAGCGCGTGTGTGCTACTTTTATTTTGTGGTCCACTCACTGTGTTCTTGACCAGTAGCCGTTCATAAGGCGTGAAGGAGCGTGAGAATACAGCTGCGTCGATTCAATGCAGGATACCAACTAATTATACGGCAAGTAATATGGATGGTTCCTTTCTTGTTTACATAACATGGCGATATTGTGACCACGATCTGTATAAACGGGAATGATCTGGATATGGCATCTTGTCACATTCTGTCATTATTTTACTGCTTATGTGTGAATGTACATGTAAATAAAATCCACATGGAATAGAAGTGTTTTGGGTGCACACTTGCGTCCTTGTATTCATTCCATGATTAAAATTCCGATACTTCGATAGGTGCGCGATACCTATGGGGCCAGAATAGATCCTCCACAGGTCCCTCGAAGATCCGCATTGGCGGTCCTACGACGTCCATTTCGCATAATTTTCTGTTGATTAGCAAGGTAGTACGGGCGTAGTTAGAACGTATCCGGGAGCAAATGTGTACGTTCGTGAGACGTACCCAGCATCCACAACCCGACGTTCACTGGATGTTGATGGGCGGTTAATGGTTCTGTGGGTTATGGTGTCAAAACCCTAGCCAAAATGTAGCCTTGAAATACAACATTGTTACACATCTTATGAGAGTGGTGGCACCCCACTGCATAGTATAGCACATTTCTGAAAGAACACATTTATGGCAATATGTAGAGATTTGAGAACATCCTTCTCAGGTTGTTCTCAAATCTGCATAATCTAAATATCCCGAAGTTGCGTCTCTGGGATGTACGTGGAATGCGGAAAAAGTGGGACAAACCATAGTCGCCAGGACCTACATGCGACGTCTATGGGCTCTCTGCAATGATCCATGGGATATCCAAACATCCAATTTGGGATATCACGTGGACATCTCCTAGACGTCAATGGTTTACTGGGTTGCGTATGGCTGAAATGTTGTTTGCTGAATTTTCCTTTTTTTTGCTTGCACGTGTTAACACACTAAATAATAATTGGGAAATTTACACGCAAGGGGGGTCTGCAGTATGGCTAGCCATATGCTGCACGTGCAGCCAGGTATGGGCCCGCGGAAAATTTTGAGCACCTGGGGTGCTCAGCAAAAGCGTTCACGCTACTACCTGAGCTACCGAGACCGACAGTGCACGAAGTGACAATCCATATCACGCAGCGTTCTGCGTATTGGGCATTTGTCATACTAACAACTCCTGTTCCCTTCACGAAGAGACTAAACGAAAATATTGCTTTAGCACAGGGCTAATCAAACTCGTCAGGACAGAACACATGTGGAGTATGTCGCTCATGTAGGGCCCAAGTGTGGCCAGAATTCGAGCATATTACGTATATTTACGTGCATTTACGTTTTTGTATTTATATACGTATTATTACTTGTGATATATTGTACCCCAGGTCCGCTAAATTGAGGTGCCCCACTAAGAAGGGTGGCATGACTAACACGGCGTTCATTGACTCCATGTCTGCACGTATCCACGGAAATCCTTGTTACTGAGAACCACATCGCCTGTTTGTGCATGCTTCAGGAGGCAAGAGTTCACAACGATGTAGAAATATGTAGCCCGGTCACGGTACGTTTTCGAAATGAATGGTAACATGCTTCCTGTCCTTCGATGCCTCTTGTCAGCCGCATCCACGTCGTGATGTGCTTGGTGGTATGCATCAGGAAAGGCCGTTGAAATATAAAAAGGGCTGTTTGCAAAATCGCTCGTTTTGTTACCGACGAAATGCACGACGCACTGCATACGACAGTTTGTTTGTTTGTTTGTAAGAAAAAAAAAACAAGGAGAAATTGAACTCGTCTCCCGACTTGTTCTGCTACTCCTAACAAAAATTATCACCCCACCCCACCCCCCAAAACTACTTCCCAGGTCCTCTACTCTCAAGTTCGCTATTCACTGTTGAGAAGTCCACTATCCACATGTTCACTAGAAGTCCACAATTAAACACTATTCACAATTATCCCAAGATCATGCACACAGGATGCTAGAAGGTTGTATCCATCCCACAGCTCTGGACAAATTTCACAAGTGCCGCCAAGGCAGCATCCCTCGTGTTCGGTGCCCAAAGTCCCAACACCTTCACTATGTCGAAGACCCTGCTGTCTAGCCGATCAAGTGTAGCTTTCTGTGTAGCTCTTTGAGATGCATACCTAGTGCAGTGCATTATAATATGCTCACTATCCTCCACTGTTGCACAAACTGAACAATTCGATGAGTCGGCTCTTCCAACTTTATGAAGAAAATGACGGCCGTAAGGCACATTCAAGCGACACCGGTGTAAGAACGTCTGAACAGAGCGCGGTAACGTAGACGGAACACAGAACTTCAGCTCCGGATCTATGCGATGTAGCAGCGACGAATCGCTCTGCAATTGCACCCATCGCTGTCTGCACATTTCCTGGGACAATGACCTTAATGAAGATGTAACATCGGACTTTGAGTATGTCACCGGATGTAGTGTTGAAGATAGGTGTGCTATGTCCGCTAGTTCGTCTGCTGCTTGATTCCCTCCTATACCCACATGTCCAGGAATACACTGCAGAGTTACTTTGTGGCCGGCGACTCTACATTTGTTGTATTCATGGAGTATTTGGTGAACTGTTGGTGTCATACAGCCATTTCCCAAGAATGAAAGCATGGCTTGGAGTCCGGCTTTTGAATCGCTGTATACCACCCACTCGGCAGGTGTCTGTTGTGCTACTACGTACTGCATTGCCAGCTGGATGGCCACCAATTCTGCTGTTGTTGAAGTTGTTTTGTGCGACAGTCGTGCCATTCCCTCTTTCCTGTGCAGTGGAACCACAAAAGCAGATGCTGAGCGTGATGCCGTCGTCGATCCGTCAGTGAAAATAGCAATGCTGCTACAATGACGCTCCATCATAGATAGACAATGCTGTCTCAGCACTGTCGTGGGCAAAGCGGACTTGGGGTGGTGCTCCAGGCACGGAGATGCAAATCCGGGTAGCTCTAGAGTCCAAGGGGGATGCTGAGTCGCTCTTGGAGGCTGTGTTTTTGGCAAGTTGCGCTGGTAAGGAGCAATGACTTTGTAGAAGTCAGAATTTCGGCATTTCAATTTCCGTGCCAGGGGGTGTTTGTCATGGCGCAGATTCAGGTGCAGATAGTGGCGCACTATTTCTTGCGTTCTCAGCACCTCTACAGGCAGTTCTCTACCTTCTGCTATTGCCAAAACATTGGAGGTGGCTCGAGGTACCCCGAGGCAGATTTTCAGACCTCTTGTTAAAACTCTCTGTAGTGTCCTCTCTGCTGTGTTGCTTATCCCATATAGTACAGGTAGATGGTAAGCCACCATTTGCCGAATAAGCGCCCGATGTACCGTAAGTAGGGACTTCGTTGACATTCCCCAACGGGGGCCGGAGAGACGACGAAGCACGTTGACCCGTGCCTCAGACCGCTCCTGAAGATGTTTTATGTGAGCAGACCATGATAGTCGAGCGTCAATAACGACTCCCAAGAAGCGGTGATGAGACACCCTCTGAATTGGTAGACCATTGAGAGTCAGTTGAAGACTCTTCATTTTTTTCCGAGTAAACGGGATAAATACAGTCCTCTCGACAGATACGTCCATGCCTCTATCCGAGAGTAAGCATACCGTGCAATCTAACGCATTCTGGAGTCGCTGTTGCAAAGCAGGCAATTGCGCCCCAGACGTCCATATACATATATCGTCAGCGTAAATGCTGATGTAGACGTTCTTGGGTAAACGGTGCGGTAAATCTGCCATGATTACATTAAACAGCAGAGGGCTCAGGACCCCACCCTGCGGCACTCCGCTACCGTGGTCGTGATAATCACTGTTCCCGTCCTCGGTCTGTATGTACACAGACCTTCCTTGAAGATAGTCAGCAATCCACCGCAGAGCCCGACCCCTTATCTCCCGAATGTACACACCATGTAGCACGTGGCCGTAGCTCACCGTATCATATGCGTGTTTAATGTCAAGGAAAGCTGCCAGAGTAGTGCGGTTTTGGGCGCGTTCGTGTTCAACAAAAGTGACGAGGTCCAAAACACCATCCATAGTAGCCCTGCCCTGTCGGAAACCAGACATACATTCCGGAAGCATCTTCTGGCTTTCTAGGACCCACTCTATTCGACCAAGGATCATTTTTTCCATGACCTTACACAGGCAGCTTGATAAGCTAATTGGTCTGAAAGATGCTATATTCCTGGGAGATTTTCCTGGTTTCAACAAAGGTACCACTTTAGAGATTTTCCAGCCAATTGGGAGCTTGCCATCGTTCCAACTTTTATTAATGATACCTAACAATGCCTTCAGAGCGGAGGGTCCTAAGCCAGCGATGTGTTTGTATGTAATACCGTCCGGACCTGGGGAAGATTTGCTTCGCCTTGATCCTATAGCTGCCTCCACCTCTGTTAGACTGAAATCATTGTCGAGGGACGTACACGGGGCGCTATCGGTTAGCACAGTGCTCCTTGTAGCATTTTCCACAGATGCCTTGTATACACGCGTCAGAGAGGAGGTAGATGGCTTCGTCAGTAGGCTACAAAACTAATTTGCAATAGACCTCTCGTCGGTATTGAGGTGAACAGACAGCGCCCTGAAAGGGTACGATTGCGTAGTGTTTTCTGTTCCGAGTGTCTGCATTACCTGCCATAGGCGTGTCGTATGTGTGAACGGTGATAGTGATGAACAGACATACGACAGTTCTCTTCGTTGGTACCCACTTTTCACTGGGCTACAACACGCGCGGTAGTCACCTCATGGTGAAACAAAAAGCGCCGCACATTGGAAATTTCTAGGCGTAGATGAACTTCTTCAATTCAATGAAATGTTGTGATCGAACGTTCTCTCCAATCCTCCCCGTGTGGCTTTCCGAGAAACGGGTTACACCAGGCGTGGATATAATCGCGTTGTTTATTTGTTGTGCAGCAATAGTTGCCTCTCGACGACCGACCATCGATTAGGATTTTCGTTTTCCATGGCACAACATGCGAATAATTGGACAAACAGAGAATGTGATAGCTAACGAGCCAGCGAAACAGAAGAGAGTTATCGGCCCCGCGTCATCGGATATATGTGCGTGCTCCCGCCACAGCGTCGCTCCAAAGCTGTAGCGTAGCTCACCTATAGCAATCAAACATTATCAATTTCAAACTGATTCAACACAAAAATAGCATAGATTTTAAAATAGCTTTGGAACATCCAAATATCCAAAATAGATGTCCATGCGACGGTTCGAGGACGTGAAAACAGTAGGAATCTGGTAGTTGCATATACTTTCTCTGTGAAGCTCCCACGGATATCCTAACATCCAATTTGCGATATCGCCAGCATATACATAGGATGTATATGGTTTGCTGAAAAACAAAACAAAAAATAAAACGCCTTATTTAATGCAGGCGCGGGTGCACGCTTTGAGAGTGCTGACAGTGGCGTAGCCACGGGGGGGGGGGCTTGGGGGGGGGGGGCCAGAGCCCCCCTACCTGCCACGGACCGACCCACACAAATCGTGCAAATCCGAGAACATACTATATGGGGGGGGGGGCAGTGTGACGATCGCGAAAGTTCTTGCAGTTCATGGCATCTATCTAAGAAGCACTCTTGAATGGTTTTCAAAGTATGAGCTTTTCAAAATATTTCCAATCTCGTGACACCACCTCATTGGTCATGACATCCTATATATGTAATCGTATTGTGAACGTCTAAATCAACTATTTTCGTTCCTTTTTTTAATCCTAAGTTTGCAGTGTGCACAAGTATGTGTGTGTTGTCGACACAGGATCAGCGGGGGGAGGGGGAGTTTTCGTATCGAGCCCCCCCTACCTTGGAGGTCTGGCTACGCCACTGAGTGCTGTATACGTATTTCTGATTCAATCTTCTGCCTTGGTAGTAACACGGTCCCTTGGAGTTACGGAGAAGCTGCGTGACCAGGAAGCTATCAAGGGACCGTGGGTAAACTTTCAGAATGGTTGCCACAACTATCTACTATCTGGGACCGATTTGACAAGTAGGCATGTAGACAGTAGGCCTATGTTAAGCAACTTAGCAATCAGTTTGTTATGGGGTACTCTATCAAACGCCTCACTAAAATCAAGAAACAAAACATCAACTTGCCCACCTTTATCAATAACTGAAGCAAAATCATGACAACACCAAGCAGCTGAGTGATTGGAGAAAACCTTTTACGAAAACCATGTCGCCATAACGACAAGACGCTGTCTTCGTCGAGAAAGTTAACAATGACTTGGCTAACACATGTTCTAAAAGTTTGCAAGAACTACATGTAACGGGCGATAGCTGTCTACCGACCCTTTTTTGAAGACAAGTACAACGCGCGAAGCGAGCCATTCCTGTGGTTACTGCTCCAGTGCTAATTGAACGGGAAAACATTTTGCACAAGAAACGCGCTAACGATTCAGCATATCTTCTGAGAAAGATATTTGGGAAATTGTCAGGCCCACAGGATGTCTTGGTTTTGATATTAAGAAGAAGGAACTTCAACATTCAACTGGAATAGCAAGTATTTTGCAATAATGCATGCTAGGTTATACAGTACGTGGTTCTTATTCATAGGGAATGGATAGGGCATCGATATTCCCGTTTGCGAAATTCCTGATCACACAAAAAATCACGGCCTAGATCGTGTTCGGTTGCTTCGTGAGATGACATTTCGTGTTTAAAAAGCGGATATCGCTGATTAACCGCTTAGTTCGGGGATCTTCCATATCTGTTCAAGTCGCTTTAGGGAATGAAAAGCACATTTTAACGCCGGTGTGCTTTGCAGGGCGAACGCGCCGGCACAGCATGTTGGCTAGCGTATTATCAGATTAGTCCAAGTTGGGCCAGTTGGGTTAGTTTACTGTCAGATTAGTTCAGATCTTTTATCCGTGTTAGTCTAAGTTCGCCGTTGGCAATTTTCCGCGCGTGACTGCATTTTCGGCGGCTTAGTTTCAATCGGCCGGGAGACCAAAAGACGGCTGTGTCCAGCAGTTTACATTGCGAAGGAGGTTTCGACCACATACTTTTTCTAACGAAAGAAAATGACTAGGTTAACAGCGATAGAATTGTTACACAATTGTCACAGTTGGTTACGGAATGTACGTCATATGTTGTGTGACACACATAAAAATTAACTTTTTCAACGTGATCTGCCATATTGGCCGAGGAGGTAAAGGCACTTCGACGGCACAGTTTGGTGCCGGCGAGACTATCTCGGCACATTCCCACCCACACAAAAGTGCCCTCACCTAATTTGAACTAACCTCACCGAGGTGCGCTAACCTGACGCTTCCTACATTTCTTATTTTTCTAGTTCTGTAGCGCCGCGAAGCAACTGTGGCTATAAGCGGCGCACAGACGTGGACAGGTAGAAAGAGGACAGCAGGAAGGAGTCGGGGACAGAGGGGTTAGAATGTGTCCTGGGCCAACTTCAGGGGGAACTGCGCCGACATTCGTCTGGATCCTACATTTCACAAGATAGCAACCTCCAAATTCGTTAGGCTTAGCAAAGCCGGGCTCTCCTGCTGTAGAAGTGTTTCAGGTTGTGTTGTTCAAACGCATGAAAAAATAAAGAAGTAATGAAAAGGTTCTAGACCACACAATTTTATTGTTCTTATATTTCTAATTTTCGCATATGAACCTCTTTCACTCGCATATGCAGTATACCTTGCAAACGCTTTTACTACTTTTTAATACCCAGTGGTCCTGATAGGCCCGATAACGAAATGTACCCTCGTGGAATTCTCGAGGAATGCAGGCTTGACCACCAAGAACACGCAACTTTTACAGAGGAATGCTGCACAGTAAGTAAAAAACAAACGACTAACACATAACAAACGAAAACAACTAAGTGCTAGTAGCACACCCGATTTCATCCTGAATTGTAGAGAAAACAGAAACATGTTGCTGTCCCCATTCCTCTTCCTGAATACCAATTTGGCGCAAATCGAAACTTCAACGTCCGCCAGCTTGAGCGCAGAATGACCAAGGTACATATAAATGGTAGCGAAGCTTTCATTGGCCACCACGTCTTCAAGGGCGGCCATGATAAAGACCGTCAGCGCCATCCATCCGTTGCGGGGCAAACTACAAATTCCGTCATAATGACGTCACCTTGTACGTCACCATTACGTATAGCGCGGGCCGGGTGCTCGCGCCACGCGTTCCTTCCATCGCGATGTCGAGCCGCGGAATATCACAATCGCTGTTGAAAGCAAATCCAAGAGCAAAAACTCCTAAACAATTTGTAAACAGAGAAGAATCAACACTAACGACATCCGTGCAACAAAGGACACAGGAGACCAGGTGGGGGCTTGTTTTCTTTTATCACAGGTAAATTCGCCATGCCGTTGTGAACAGTATAAATACCCACATGAGACAATTGATGTTCTGAGGCTGGAACACAGTGACTTTTCAGTGACTTCCATCTTTCATAATAAATACCCACGACAAAATAATGTGCAAAATAACCAGTTAGACAGTCTATGTGCTGAATAAGCACGAAAGGTAACGTACAAATTCCAGCAAACACAGGTGGGGCCCAGGACCTTAATGTCCAATGCATGTTGCTATAGCTGTCCTCACGCACATCTGGATCTTTCCACAGACATCTCGTACAAAGAATGTGGAAGTGAACATATTTGCACTTGGAAGATCACATTATATGATATTTGCATACTGTGTGCTGCTATGTCTGCCCACAGTTTTTGGCATTGTAACGAATGCTATGGCGGAATTAGAAGGCACAAGTCCATTAGCTCAGTTTAGAAGTCTGTGATACTTTATCTTGCAAAACAGCCACAATAATATCAGCTTCCAGCAATGACAACCTTGTTCAGTGTGTACACACCCTGCTGATGACTACTTCTACTTTGATTACAACAGCATTTTTGTATTAAAGGCATGTAAACCATCGACAATGTTCTGTGCTTCTGCTATTTTGTGCACATTTTGCCACGTGGTGTAGATCTTCAAGCTGCACAAGGTGCTTAGCCCTGCACATAACTGCGCCTACATACTAGCAGTGCACACAACTACTGAACTCAGCACAGGATTCAAAATATAAAATTACGTGCTAGGGATCTATGTACAGAGGTATACACTTAATACGCATCAAAGAATGGGCACCGCTGAAGATTCAAAATAGAAAATGTATGCTAGGTATCTATGTACACAGGTGTACATACACTAAACATATAAATAATAGGCACCGACTACTGAACTCTGCATGGCTGTCAAAATACAAATAACACAGTAAGGAGCTATGTGCAAAAGTGCACTTTGACAAATCGTATGCTACACAGGAATGAAAAAATTACAAGAGACCATGTGTAAACTAGGTTACAACTGAAAGCACTGGATAGACAACAGAATCATGCATATCCTTTTGCATGGAAAGAAAACTTCTGGTTACATTACAATATGCAGAGACGAACTTAGTTCTGACGTAACGTACTATTTCGTACTTCCTTTGTCGTGCAAACCAGAACAGTCGTACCCTCAGAAAAAAGTGAAATAGATCATCATACACCAATGAAGAACACAAACTCAATGTCTTTGGCACAAGTGTGTCCAACACTTCACGCAGCTTGGACCTGACCCCTTGGGAGGTGAGGAATGTCTTGACGTTGGCTTTGAAGGCTTCCTCACACGCACCCTCAAACGTCGCAAAGGCTGGAAGAGGAACCGACAGCTCCAAAGTCAGTACTGTCCACATTCTTGACACTCAAATAAAGCAATAGCTGGCTACTGTCCTGAAATGTGGCATTCCTCCGAGTTATGTCCCATGCTCGACTTGGTGGTTTGAAATTGAAAAGACGATGATGAAGAAGAAAACGGGTGTGAACATATGAACAGTCACAAAGTGCGCAGCCAACATACTATAAACATACGACGAACTCGTAGCTAACAACATGGAGAGGGACAGGAACCGGAAGCATACTCGGCTCTGTCTATAATCTTATGTATTACTGGCAGACCGCGCGAGTTGCTATATTAAAAACATGCATATTGCATTCGTACACACATTATTCGCGCCTCCGATTAAATTATTTTTGTTTTCCTTCGTAGTTTGCCCCTCAACAACCACGCTCGCATGTGAATCATGAAGGGCGCAAGGTTGCTAACACAGATTTCGTATTTTTCCCCGCCTTCGCTACCATTTATATTTACCTTGGAATGACTCCGACCGTTCGAAAATTCCCGGGAAGGGTTGCTACATCAGGGTCACGTGATGCTACGTCATACCCAACTCTTTGTCAGTTCGGGTTGAATAAACAAAACACGTCCCTACATTTCTCATTTAACCTTCTACCTTGGTAGCAAATCTTCCTGTAGGTCACAGAGATAACACAGAAAAATTTTCGTAAACTAAGGGCCGATTCCCACTTGGCGACGTCCGACGCAACGTCGTGAGCGGGCGGCGGAAGTAGAGGCGCATTTCCGCCGTCCCGTCAGAGCTCACGATTTTCATGTTCCCACCACAGTGGCATTCCGTCGTCCAAAGCAGACGCAAAATCAGGAGGCGTGGCCTTTCTGTGTCACCTTATTGGTTGCCAGCTATTGTTCTCCGCAGCTCTGGCCGTATTCGTGAAAGAAGTTGGGCCTGGCAATTTTTTTGGCTCGACGCCTCTCCTCTCCCAACGCCGGAAATACGCCTCCATTTCCGCTAGCCGCTCACGACGTCGCGTGGGGCGTCGCCAAGTGAGCGTTGGCCCTAACTCTAGACGAAAGCTTTCAACACTCGGCTAGGACGAAGCAAAAGAGAGCGAACTGTCTTGTGTAGCAGAAGACAAGGCCATACGCGCGTGTGTCTGACGACATTATTCAAGCCTGGCAACTCCAAAAAACAGCCAGAGTAACAAAGGAAAATTTTCCTAAACTAGGGGCCAATTCTCACTTGGCGACGCCCGATGCGATGTCGTGAGCGTGAGGCGGACGTAGAGGCGCATTTCCGTGCTCGTTTTATTATTCAACCCGAGTAACCGGCGAGTTTGGTATGACGTAGCATCACGTGACACTGGAGTAGCCACCCTTCCTCGGGAATTTTCGAACGTTCCGAGTCATTCTGCGCTCAAGATGTCGGACATTGAAGTTTCGATTTGAGCCAAATTGTAATGTGTATTCAGAAAGAGGAATTGAGACAGCGGTATGTTTGTTTTCTCTGGAATTTGGGATGAAATCGGGTGTAGCACCCGATAGCACTTAGTTTGTTATATGTGAGTTGCTTGTTTGTAACTTACTTTGCAGCAGTCACCGGCAAAAGCTTTATGTTCCTATAGTTGTCAAGCCTGCATTCCTCCAGAATTCTTCGACGGTGCGGTTTTTTTATCGGGCTTATCGTCACCACAGGATTTGAAAAATTAGTGAAAGCGCTTGAAAGATATACTGCATGTGCGAGTGAAAGATGGTCATATACAGAATTAAAAATATAAGTGCAATAAACTAGTGTGGTCTAGAATATGTTTTTTTCGTGCGTTCACCAGTTCACTTGAACCCCGTTCCAGCGCCGGTTTTTTTGTTTCAAATGTTTGCCGCAGGAGCATTGGTGGCGCTAGCGACATTCCCTACTTTAGTGGGGTTGTACTGCTAATGCGGTAGCTTACCTGCGGATTTCTTCGCATCCGCGTCAGCTATTTATGTCATTTTTTCGCCAAACATATCGTAATCTTTACGCACCAAGCCGTCACGAAGACCGTCAGTTCACATGGGCATGATTTATTCCGTAGTACCGTTTTTGCAAGGCAAGATGCCCCCTCGCGCGAAAAGCGAAAAAGTGTGTTTCATATTTCTCTAGATATATTTCTCTAAAAGCTTGTAGTTCAACTGCGGTCACTTTTATGTTACCCCTTAAAATATTGCTAACATTATTTCCGTTTCGTTTCAAGCAAGTAGAAAATATTTGCAACAACAATTCACTTTGGAGACGACGAGTGTGTACACCCACTCGTACAGTGATGGCACCAACTTTAAATTAATTGTAAATTTAAATAACGGCTTATAGAAGCGAATCACCACAAGAACAGCAGCATTAACTGCTGTTAGCCTATGCCCCGCTTTCACCAGCGGTGCTTGGCTTTGGACTAATATCCAGGGTTGCGTGATCTGATGAATATTCCAGTGACAGTAACTTCCTGTATCGGTTCAAATGTTAATTGGCGTTAGTGAAACCGGACCTTAGTCCAACACACAAGGACTGAAACCGAAGCGAATATCGGTTCGGTTACGGTTCTGTAGTGTCAGAACTCTGAAAGCGGTTTCGGTGACAGTTACGAGGTTCGCCGTTGTAATGCTTGCGGCTACCGGTAACCAAACAGTTGAACCAGTACTTTTCCGGTTTCCTCTAGGATGTATCTGCAGGCTGCGTGGATGTCGCAAAATGAGCTACAAGTGCAAACGGGTAAAAATAAACATATAAGTCGCAGGAAATTTTATTCGAAAAGCTTTACCGGCTCTTTGCCTGGCTAACCTTGCCTTTTTTATATACAGGGTGTCCCAGAAAACGTGTCATTGAATTATAATAAAAAAACTACGCCACCTAGAATCATGCGGTCAACAGCATTTGTTCTTATTAGGTTTTTGCCACCTCCTAATGTGAATGTCATGTACTTAGAGTTTAATTATGTAGATATTTGCGAACTGAACTCGGAAATTTGCCAAGTAAAGGTCACTTTTTTACTCCACCAATATCAAGAGCGTGCCGAATTCACTCAAGTTCATGATAATTCACAGTGATATTCACGGAGTATCCCATCGGGAAAAATAGCCGAATATCATGCTTTTCGGAGCACCGGACCATAGCGCGCGATGACTTTTTGAGCTCAATCGCTCTTAGTGCGACGAAAGGAGGTTCCGAAGCCAGCCCACAGAGTGATAGTAGAAAAAGTAACAGTTCCTAAAATTGGGAGAGGGAAAGAATTATTCCAGCGAAAGTCGGACGCGATAAGCCGTGCTTGCTTTATCTCTTTCTGCGATGTCGGGGAGGGCTGGGTTTCCAACTTCCTTTCGTCGGACTGACAAAGATTGCGCTGAAAAATTCATCGTGCGCTATTCTGTGCGACCTCCGTAGAGCATGATATTCGGCTATTTTTTCCGATGGGATAGCTCCTGAGTATCCCTGTCAATTATCATTAATTTGACTAAATTAGACACGCCCTTCACATTGGTGGGGCAAAAAAGTGACCTTTACTAGGCAAATTTCCGACTTAAGCCCGCAAAAATTGACATAATTAAACTTACGTTATACGACATTCACATGAGGAGGTGGCAAAAACTCAGTACGAACAAATGCCGTTGACCGCATGACTCTAGGTGGTGTAGTTTTTTTATTATAATTGAATGACACGTTTTCTGGGACACCCTGTATATAACCGACTCCCTCCCCCATTACCAGTTCAAGCAAGTATATATTAGCGAAAACGGCTTGAACTGTTTCCCTTTTACTTTGAGGAGAAGTGTAGCCATGCATATGATGAAGAGATCTAGTTCAACAGAAGCACGTTCACCACCACTAATCAGAGCTGTAAAGCAATACAAATATCGCATCCAAAATTGATCGCGTTCACGCTTGAACATATTCTTATGAACCGGTAACTGAAATCAGCACCGTGCCGGAATGTCAACTTTGCAATGAAATGGGTCTCTTCTTGTTGTCTGCTACGAAATACCGTCTGGCTGCGCCCCAGGATATTACCCGCAGTTAGTAGTGCAGGAGAAGATACACACTTATGACGTACAGCAATTCTACTTACGCAGCCGCTAAAATGAATTATGTATCTCGCATCATCCGCTGGAGTATTCTGGGGAGTGGCACTTGTGTGAATACATGGAATAATGCGGTTTGCTCGTCTTGCCTTTTATTCATCGACAGTGACTGCTGTGTTCTAGTCTGCAGCAGCCGAGTCTTTTCTGAAAAGGCTGTCTTCATTTTCTCTTTTTACTTTCAAATATATATATATACATATATATGGGGAAAACATTAACAGGAGCTCTTTGGCTGCACATATAGCGTATGTTTGTAAGTAAAACGTCGCCATGCCAGTACTGGACAGCTGTTTCGGCCTTCTTGGGCCTCATCAGCCATGGACCATCCGCTCTAAACGTCTCCTGCCTGCGTACTGCTGATGAGGCCCAAGAAGGCCGAAACAGCTGTCCAGTACTGGCATGGCGACGATTGACTTACAAACATACGCTATACGTGCAGCCAAAGAGCCCCTGCTAATTTTTTCCCCTTATACACTTGACTGGCTTTGCACTGGGCTTTCAGTGGTGTCTTAGGACACCCTGACGGGAGGCATCACGTGCCACGTGACCTTCTGACGCCATCCGCTCAAACGTTGCCTGCCTGCGTACTGCTGATGAGGCCCAAGAAGGCCGAAACAGCTGTCCAGTACTGGCATGGCGACGATTGACTTACAAACATACGCTATACGTGCAGCCAAAGAGCCCCTGCTAATTTTTCCCCTTATACACTTGACTGGCTTTGCACTGGGCTTTCAGTGGTGTCTTAGGACACCCTGACGGGAGGCATCACGTGCCACGTGACCTTCTGACGCCATCCGCTCAAACGTTGCTGCCTGCGTACTGCTGATGAGGCCCAAGAAGGCCGAAACAGCTGTCCAGTACTGGCATGGCGACGATTGACTTACAAACATACGCTATACGTGCAGCCAAAGAGCCCCTGCTAATTTTTTCCCCTTATACACTTGACTGGCTTTGCACTGGGCTTTCAGTGGTGTCTTAGGACACCCTGACGGGAGGCATCACGTGCCACGTGACCTTCTGACGCCATCCGCTCAAACGTTGGCTGCCTGCGTACTGCTGATGAGGCCCAAGAAGGCCGAAACAGCTGTCCAGTACTGGCATGGCGACGATTGACTTACAAACATACGCTATACGTGCAGCCAAAGAGCCCCTGCTAATTTTTTCCCCTTATACACTTGACTGGCTTTGCACTGGGCTTTCAGTGGTGTCTTAGGACACCCTGACGGGAGGCATCACGTGCCACGTGACCTTCTGACGCCATCCGCTCAAACGTTGCTGCCTGCGTACTGCTGATGAGGCCCAAGAAGGCCGAAACAGCTGTCCAGTACTGGCATGGCGACGATTGACTTACAAACATACGCTATACGTGCAGCCAAAGAGCCCCTGCTAATTTTTTCCCCTTATACACTTGACTGGCTTTGCACTGGGCTTTCAGTGGTGTCTTAGGACACCCTGACGGGAGGCATCACGTGCCACGTGACCTTCTGACGCCATCCGCTCAAACGTTGCCTGCCTGCGTACTGCTGATGAGGCCCAAGAAGGCCGAAACAGCTGTCCAGTACTGGCATGGCGACGATTGACTTACAAACATACGCTATACGTGCAGCCAAAGAGCCCCTGCTAATTTTTTCCCCTTATACACTTGACTGGCTTTGCACTGGGCTTTCAGTGGTGTCTTAGGACACCCTGACGGGAGGCATCACGTGCCACGTGACCTTCTGACGCCATCCGCTCAAACGTTGCCTGCCTGCGTACTGCTGATGAGGCCCAAGAAGGCCGAAACAGCTGTCCAGTACTGGCATGGCGACGATTGACTTACAAACATACGCTATACGTGCAGCCAAAGAGCCCCTGCTAATTTTTTCCCCTTATACACTTGACTGGCTTTGCACTGGGCTTTCAGTGGTGTCTTAGGACACCCTGACGGGAGGCATCACGTGCCACGTGACCTTCTGACGCCATCCGCTCAAACGTTGCCTGCCTGCGTACTGCTGATGAGGCCCAAGAAGGCCGAAACAGCTGTCCAGTACTGGCATGGCGACGATTGACTTACAAACATACGCTATACGTGCAGCCAAAGAGCCCCTGCTAATTTTTTCCCCTTATACACTTGACTGGCTTTGCACTGGGCTTTCAGTGGTGTCTTAGGACACCCTGACGGGAGGCATCACGTGCCACGTGACCTTCTGACGCCATCCGCTCAAACGTTGCCTGCCTGCGTACTGCTGATGAGGCCCAAGAAGGCCGAAACAGCTGTCCAGTACTGGCATGGCGACGATTGACTTACAAACATACGCTATACGTGCAGCCAAAGAGCCCCTGCTAATTTTTTCCCCTTATACACTTGACTGGCTTTGCACTGGGCTTTCAGTGGTGTCTTAGGACACCCTGACGGGAGGCATCACGTGCCACGTGACCTTCTGACGCCATCCGCTCAAACGTTGCCTGCCTGCGTACTGCTGATGAGGCCCAAGAAGGCCGAAACAGCTGTCCAGTACTGGCATGGCGACGATTGACTTACAAACATACGCTATACGTGCAGCCAAAGAGCCCCTGCTAATTTTTCCCCTTATACACTTGACTGGCTTTGCACTGGGCTTTCAGTGGTGTCTTAGGACACCCTGACGGGAGGCATCACGTGCCACGTGACCTTCTGACGCCATCCGCTCAAACGTTGCCTGCCTGCGTACTGCTGATGAGGCCCAAGAAGGCCGAAACAGCTGTCCAGTACTGGCATGGCGACGATTGACTTACAAACATACGCTATACGTGCAGCCAAAGAGCCCCTGCTAATTTTTTCCCCTTATACACTTGACTGGTTTTGCACTGGGCTTTCAGTGGTGTCTTAGGACACCCTGACGGGAGGCATCACGTGCCACGTGACCTTCTGACGCCATCCGCTCAAACGTTGCCTGCCTGCGTACTGCTGATGAGGCCCAAGAAGGCCGAAACAGCTGTCCAGTACTGGCATGGCGACGATTGACTTACAAACATACGTTATACGTGCAGCCAAAGAGCCCCTGCTAATTTTTCCCCTTATACACTTGACTGGTTTTGCACTGGGCTTTCAGTGGTGTCTTAGGACACCCCTGACGGGAGGCATCACGTGCCACGTGACCTTCTGACGCCATCCGCTCAAACGTTGCCTGCCTGCGTACTGCTGATGAGGCCCAAGAAGGCCGAAACAGCTGTCCAGTACTGGCATGGCGACGATTGACTTACAAACATACGCTATACGTGCAGCCAAAGAGCCCCTGCTAATTTTTTCCCCTTATACACTTGACTGGCTTTGCACTGGGCTTTCAGTGGTGTCTTAGGACACCCTGACGGGAGGCATCACGTGCCACGTGACCTTCTGACGCCATCCGCTCAAACGTTGCCTGCCTGCGTACTGCTGATGAGGCCCAAGAAGGCCGAAACAGCTGTCCAGTACTGGCATGGCGACGATTGACTTACAAACATACGCTATACGTGCAGCCAAAGAGCCCCTGCTAATTTTTCCCCTTATACACTTGACTGGCTTTGCACTGGGCTTTCAGTGGTGTCTTAGGACACCCTGACGGGAGGCATCACGTGCCACGTGACCTTCTGACGCCATCCGCTCAAACGTTGCCTGCCTGCGTACTGCTGATGAGGCCCAAGAAGGCCGAAACAGCTGTCTAGTACTGGCATGGCGACGATTGACTTACAAACATACGCTATACGTGCAGCCAAAGAGCCCCTGCTAATTTTTTCCCCTTATACACTTGACTGGCTTTGCACTGGGCTTTCAGTGGTGTCTTAGGACACCCTGACGGGAGGCATCACGTGCCACGTGACCTTCTGACGCCATCCGCTCAAACGTTGCTTGCCTGCGTAGTGCTGATGAGGCCCAAGAAGGCCGAAACAGCTGTCCAGTACTGGCATGGCGACGATTGACTTACAAACATACGTTATACGTGCAGCCAAAGAGCCCCTGCTAATTTTTTCCCCTTATACACTTGACTGGGTTTGCACTGGGCTTTCAGTGGTGTCTTAGGACACCCCGACGGGAGGCATCACGTGCCACGTGACCTTCTGACGCCATCCGCTCAAACGTTGCCTGCCTGCGTACTGCTGATGAGGCCCAAGAAGGCCGAAACAGCTGTCCAGAACTGGCATGGCGACGATTGACTTACAAACATACGCTATACGTGCAGCCAAAGAGCCCCTGCTAATTTTTCCCCTTATACACTTGACTGGCTTTGCACTGGGCTTTCAGTGGTGTCTTAGGACACCCTGACGGGAGGCATCACGTGCCACGTGACCTTCTGACGCCATCCGCTCAAACGTTGCCTGCCTGCGTACTGCTGATGAGGCCCAAGAAGGCCGAAACAGCTGTCCAGTACTCACATGGCGACGTTTGACTTACAAACTTTTATATAGGGTGTTCAAAATTAAGCTCACTAGCACTTTATAAATAGGCGAACAAAACTGGTGCTATTTTTTCTGTTCCTTGAGTAAGAAACAGGTGCTACATAATTAGCAGCACCTGTTTCTTACACAAGTAGCGTAAAGTTATCATCCGGTTTCCTGTCATCGCTGTGTTTGCGTAGCCCTCGTGAAATCTTAATTTTGAACACCCTGTATATATATATATATATATATATATATATACATATACAGGGTGTCCCAGCTAAGTGTATACAGATTTTTTAAAAATATATATAACACTTTTTCCAATATGAAATCAATTGCAATATAGCATATGCTGAAGGGCACTCCCTAGGAGGGCATTAGCAAAGTCCAAAGGCAATGTCTTAATTAATTTTCATTAATTAACTTTTTAATTATAAAAGCTACAAAGTTGTCCCAATGAGAAGATCTGTTCCTTTCGGTCACTTGATATCATAGCCGTTTTCAGAACAAAGATCTGTTCCATAGATCGCCCGCAAAAAATTAGTGAAGGAACGCCATTTTTTTCTTTATTTTGTTCATTGCGCATCTTCGCAGACGCGTATTTCCTTCATTCTCAAAGTACACCGGGATCTTCCCGGTGAAGATGAAGATCCCGGTGTACTTTCAACAGTTCACTTGGTTTCAACGGTGTACTTGGATGTACTTGCTGGCTTGCACTGCGGCCTCCACAGGTGATGCCGTCACCGTGGAACATTGACGTCTCGCCGAGGCGCACTGTTGCGCCGATCCAAGATCGTGTCACTTCCCTGCGCCAGGCTGACGAGGTCCAAGTAGACCGAAACAGCTGTCCTTGTCTGGGAGGGCACGATCAAATTGTAAACATGTGCTCAACGTGCAGCTACAGAGCTTCGGCTTTTTTTCCTTTGTATATGTACTTGCTAGCTTGCACTGCGGCTTCCACAGGTGAGGCCGTCACCGTGGAACATTGACGTCTCGCCGAGACGCACTGTTGCGCCGATCCAAGATCGTGTCACTTCACTGCGCCAGGCTGACGAGGTCCAAGTAGACCGAAACAGCTGCCCTTGGCTGGGAGGGCACGATCAAATTGTAAACATATATATATATAAATATATATTAGAAGCTTAGGAGAGCGGTTGACCACGAGAATGAAATAAATTGGAAAAATCAGAAGAAGACAAAGAGCTTACTGGAAACCAGTTTACAGACCCGCCGAAGGCAGCGTTGACTGCCGAAACGTCGACCCCCGTTCGTAAGGGTTAATAAACTGAAGTCTGAGACCGGAGACACGAAAAAAAAACAGAGAATAATTTTCTCTGACACAGTTTATTGAGAATCAAACGCTTATACCCCAAAAAACCTGCGAAAGGAGGAAAGGGGTACGAGCGAAGGATTACTTCACAGTTTTTCCTCGTGGCGATCTCCCAAGATTCTAGTAGAGTCATTCCAGCTCAATCGTCTCAGTCGCGTGGCTCGACCATTGTGGATTTCAGAGAAAAAGAATATAATGTTGCCATTGACGGGAACATGAATCACACAAAGTATTTTTTCCCGGAAGCGCGTTGAATTACCGCTTGGGGGGGCTTTGAACTCCCGCACAAAGCAGTAAACCAGGGCGTGCGCGAGCGCACGCTGGGCGAGTGCGGCTTCATATTGGTAAGAAATTCAAACGGGCTGTTTTCACAAAGCCTGGTACTAGCTCTGCAACGGTCGACACCCGTCCGCCGCGGATCATTCGCATGGGAGCGTTCGGTGAAATACCCTCTAAATCCACTGATTTTGCGGTTTTTTTCCGGACTAACTATTAAGGAAACTTCCAACAACTAATTTTCTACAAGTTCGTACCTGTCCAAGTAATGCGCAGGAAAAGTTGGAAGCTCCAATATCGCACGGTTTTTCTTTAAAAAATCGCAAAGTTGCGTGTTCAAGCAAAAACTCGTAACTTTGTTGAGCCGCCCTGGAATTGCTGAACATGCTGTGACATCGAAACCGGCTCAGAACAGTAGTCCAATGTCCCAATAAGCTGCGAGCCTTTTTAGTGTTCCGCCAACTCCGTCACACGGTCCGTTGCCATGAGACGTGGCGAAAACGTTGCACGCTGCACTGATTTCCAAGTCTTTGCTGTGGAAGCACAAATTCAGAAAGTTCTTCTTATTTTTGTACTGCGAAGCAGCACCGTCGCTAAATTAGTGTACTTTTTCAATCTTCTCCACAGTAGGATGGAGTGCCTGTAGGAACACCTTGATGTACGTATGGACAGCAGCGGTATCGTGCGTCATGCAATCGGCAATTATGGCGTACGACTTATGCAACAGGCTCCCGTCGATATCGGAGACATAGTATGCCACAATTGGGTGTACGGTCGCTTGGGTGTTTTCCCAATGGGGCGCCCTGTGCGAAGTTATAGTTCTCTGGAAAATCTAGCACAGTTGCTTCCGTTGGTGGCAGCTTGCTCTTCAGCGATGACAAATAGCGGGATTGCTCCTTGGTGCTCCAGATTGCTCCAGCTCTCGAACCCGAAGTTCCAACCCGAAGTGGTGGAACCACTTCGTCATCAAAGGATTAGCTGATCAAGGTCTTTCGTCAGACTGAAGGCAACAGCTGCTCATGGAGGTCCATCAACGCGGGAGTATCCCTCACGGTGACAGGGGTAGAGGCCACCGGAAGACTCATTATGTCACATCAATACGGCGGTGCATGAGCCCAGGTTTGTCGCTACAGGTGGCCCTAATCTCTCTTTGTTCAAAGAAATACAATAGAAGCCGCCGAGTCGCGCGTGCTTCGGCTGAGACAAGGTCGGCCTTGCAGGCCGCCTGCGGCACCGGGTAACTTTGAAAAATCGTTGTGCGCCTTAAACGTAATACACCTCTGAGGAAATTTTTGTTACGATTATTGGGACATTGGACTACTGTTCTGAGCCGGTTTCAGTGTCACAGCATGTTCAGAAATTTCAGGGCGGCTCAACAAAGATACAGGTTTTTGCTCGAACTTTACGATTTTTTGAAAGAAAAACCGTGCGATATTCAAGCTTCAAACTTTTTCTGCGCATTACTTTGACAGGTTTGAACTTGTAAAAAATTAGTTGTCGCAAGTTTCATTTATAGTTGGTCCGAAAAAAAATCGCAAAGGCAGTGGATTTAGAGGATATTTCACCGAACGCTCCCATGCGAATGATCCGCGGCGGACGGGTGTCGATCGGTACAGAGCTAGTACCAGGCTTTGTGAAGACAGTCCCGTTTGAATTTTTTTCGAATGTGAAGCCGCACTCGCCCAGTGCGCGCTCGCGCGCGCCCTGGTTTACTGCTTTGTGCGGGAGTTCAGAGCCCCCTAGCGGCCATTCAACGTGCTTCCGGCAGAAAATACTTTGTGTGGTTCATGTTCCCATCAATGGCAACATTAGAATTTTTTTTCTCGGAAATCCGCTATTGTCGAGCCCCGCGACTGGGACGATTGAGCTGGAATGACTCAGTAACAACCGTTTACATTTGTTCCTTTCAGTACCTAAAACAGAAGTCTCTTTAAAAATAGGTTGACAGCCATTACATTCCCGAAGGTGGTCCACGAGTTCACTTGAAATACGCTGTGCAAGTACGTCTCTGCGCATGAGAGGAGGCAGTTAGAGGGTAGAGGGAGGGTGCCGCCGTAGCCAATGGGGCTTCCCGAGTGGAGTAACCGGGAGAGGAAATCAGTGTAGAACGCCCTGTTACTTGCAGAGCGTATATGAATCTTTTCTGTGCTCAACCGCTGCCGCTGCCGCTGCACACCAACAACGGCCTTCTATGCCCATCATACTCTCGAGAGGAGACAGAAGATCCCTCCTCAGGCATTTGTCCGATTCCTGGTCTACCCTACAGTGGCAAAACGACATTCCAACAAGGTCATCTTTGGGAAGTGTAGACCCAACGCTGTCATACCGGCTGCCTGCAAAGCTTCCTCGTCCTCTGAAGTCGCTCATCCGCAGGCTAAGTCTGAATGTGGCCTTCACTCCGTCCTATCGATACCAGCTAGGCTGTGAGGCTAGCCCTATGTGCAACGAGTGTGGTGTACTTGCGAACGTTGAGCACATACTCCTCTGCTGCCGGACCTATATCAACGAGAGGCGTACACCGCAGTCACAGCTTGCCACCCTTGGCTGCCGCCCCTTCAACTTGTCGACCATCCTCGGCCCTTGGGACACCGCGGCCGACTCCAGGGCGGCCTTACGTCATGTGGTTGAGTCCTTTGAGGCGACAGGCCTAAAGGACTCATTATGACCCCAGCAGCGCCCTCGGACATTCCCACCATCACGATCACGTTCAGCATCGCCATCGCCACTTCGATCATTCCCGTCATCTCTCATCGTCATCACTCATCATTGTCACCACTGATATTGATACGTGACGAAGTGTGGGTGCCGCGCGGCTTAGCGCGCGAAGATTCATTCTCTCGGTCGCCCGGCTTCCGGCTGCTCATTAAAGCTTGTTGTTCCTTTATCCTACCTATCCTACAACTCGCGTCACTTGGTGGAGGTGCGGACTCGACTCCCCCACGCAATCCTGACGGCTCCACGTCGGTCTAGTCGGCGTCTCCGCGGTTTGGGGCCAGAATTTCCAATGGCCGGTGACGACCCCGCCCAGCACCCAGGATCCGCGCCCAACGTCGTACCAGCCGGAACATCGTACGCCGATGTCCTCGCAAGTCCACCACCGCGTTACTACCCCAGACGAGACAGGGAGGCTTCAACGTTCTCTGGCAAGCGTCAATATTAGACACCTAGCTATGGGGTAGCGTTCCACTCCTAGAGTGGAAAACCTCCCCACTTCATCATCGCAATATATATGTTGTTGTTCTGTGCTCAGCACGTGTTCTCTATAACGCTCATTCATACAGCGACCAGTTTGCCCAACATAACAAAAAGCACATTTGAAGGGAATCGACTACACGACATTCTTGTTACAGCACACAAAGGGGTTTTTGTGGGTGACAAGACAACCGGTCTTCACAGAACTAAAGGGTGATATCCTGCTTAGTTTGAAAGCATTTAAAAATACAATTCTAATCCCGAAGTTTCTTGTGACAGCCAGTATATTATGGGAGATGAAATGGTAATAAGGAATGACGACAGTTTTCAACTGTCTATCACCATTGTCAAGTGATACGGAAGAACACGGGAAAAGTCGCGTTTCTAAGAGGGCCGGAGCAGCAAGCAAGTGAAAACCATAACCTGCTTGAAGCAGTCTATTACATTGCTTTTCTAAGCTAGAAGCTATACAATGGATACAACTTTTTGTGGTGGCAGCCCGCAACAAAGATGAAACAATACCATATTTTACAATTTTAGAATGAGAGCTGGAGTGTGGGAGAAGGGGTTCGGCATTGTCTTTGCCATAACACCAACAGAGACCATCACGAGATATCAGTGTGAGATCCAGAAATGTTAGGGATCCATGAGTAGGTTGTTCAATGGTAAACTGAAGTTCAGGAGCGGAAGAAGTGACAAGGCCAATAACACTATGAACGGTTAGGGAAGGAGAATCAAATCTTACGATCATGTCATCAACATAGCGTCCGATACAAACGGCACCATCAATACATTGACGTATAAACAACTGTACAGCATTGTCAAGAGCGTAAAGATATATTTCAGCGAGGACTGGGGCGACAGATGATCCAACGAAACTGACTGAGTGAAAGGTTTGTTTTTCCAAGTAACAGCAGTGCACTGTAAGTGCATTTGTAGAATGGCTAGAAAACTGACATCAGGAAGACCTATATTATTTAGAGAGGCTACAAGCTGATCCTGGATGAGGTTAGAAAACCGTTTAAGCAGAAAAGGGGGGCGTGCTTTAAGGAGAATGTCGTGTACTCGATTCCCTTCAAATGTGTTTTTTGTTATGTTCGACAACAACAACAAAGTAGATGAATGGATGATGATGATGTGGGATGTTTCCCTGCGTTGAGTGCAGGACCCTACCCCATTCCAAAAAGGTTCACATGAAAGGATGACGAGGGAAGGAAATCCCTACAGTTCGTGAAGGAGGCCGGTGGCCCTCAGAAAGGAAAGAAGAGCGCCAAGTGCACGGCACTGGTGTCCAGGGTTACTCCATGGGCCGACATGGGCATGTTCGACAAACGGGCCGCTGTATCAATGAGAACACGTGCTGAGTAAAGAAAAGATTCATATTTCAAGTGAACTCGTGGGCCACCTTCGGGAATGTAATGGGTGTCAACCTATTTTTGAAGAGGCTTCTGTTTTACGTACTGAAAGAAACAAATGGAAACAGTTGTTACTAGATTCTTGGGAGATGGCCACGAGGGGAAACTATGTAGGTAATCCCTCGCTCGTACCCCTTTCCCCCTTTCGGAGGTTTTTGTTGATATAAGCGTTTGATTGTCAATAAACGGTCAGAGAAAATTCTTTTCTTTCGTGTCTACTGTTCAAGCCTTCAGTATATGCACCAGCTTGTCTGCGCCTTCTCGCTTCTGTTAATAAACTCCGCTTTGTGTTTTCTTGTAACAACGGCAACAATAAATGAAGAAGTGATGATGACATGGGATGTTTCCCCGTGGTAGCCACAGGATCCTACCCCACTTCACAGTGGTTAATGTGACAGGATGGATTATGGTGAAAGTGAAGCGAAGACAAGTCGGAGTTCTGTTTAGAGCTCTTCCAGTGTCGAGAGTCCAGTGGCTTGCGTGAAAGCAAAAAGGGACCGAAGAGCCCGACACTGATGCGCAGGGGAGCTCCATGGGCCAAGTACTTTGGGCAAGCTGAATGGTCTATGGTCAAGTAGTTCAAGTTGGCGGCGAAGCACCCAGTGTACACACGTGTACTGGTCACAGTCCTCGATGATATGGATGATCGTAGCTGGGGTGTGGCAAGCTAGGTACAGCGCCCTGTTACTGTAACCCAGCTTAAAGGGACGGTCTCGTACATCCGGGGCGATTCCGAAACTTAGCCAAAACTAGTTTCACGAGTACTGTACACATACAACCGTCAAAATTTCATTCGGAATAACCAAGTCGTTTTCGAGGAATTTGTCGAAACGTGCCGTAAGAGCAGACGACGAAAGCTGCGCTTCTCCCATGCATACGTCACGTATGACGTCGGCCTGGGGGTGCGTCGTCGTTGTCATGGTAATTGTACCTTGCAGAAGCACCTTGGGTTGAGTAATCCCCTTTGCTCTCGAAATGGGGACACTCAGGCATATACCTCCACGAGCGGAGAACGTAGTCCGAGCATTGACTGTGGGGTCTCACATAATGTAGCGCACAATCGGATACGTGGAAGCTACGTCACGTGTTTTCTTTCCGCGAGTATTTAATGCGGTTTTTAAATAAACACGCACTCCTTCTCCATGTACGTCGTCAGCGACGCTTCATTTCGAAGCATGATCAGTGTAAAACGGGGAGTGTAATGGAAGCGCGCGTAATATATTTTTGGTCGGAGCTGTAATGCGACCGCGCGCGCCGATGGCCAGCGACTTCAGATTTGTGATTGTGGATGGGGTTGTCCTGCGACTTTTAACTTGTCTCTGAGGATTAACATAGTTGTTCTGAACCATCATGTTTGCCACAACTTAGAACGTGCGTTTTTCACCTGAGAACTGAAAGAAAATGTACGAGAGTTGCCGCGGTGCCCAGTAACTTCTGAAAGTCGTCTGCTGACGCCGATGCAGTAGCGCGCGCAAAAGCAGACGATTTCTGTATCCTATCACGGACTTAACCGCAGGGCGACGTAGCCGTTCTTATTGTTGCCAACACAGATCGCAGCTAGCTCTGAAATCTTTATCAATTTAATTCGGTTATTTAATAACTGTGGCGTGTTTTGACGGGTAAATTAGCAGTATTCCATTTTCAACAAACGGCAATCGAATGGTACACTTTATGAAAGCGGCAGGGGGTACGAGACCGTCCCTTTAACACGGAACAGAGGGGTGAAGGCGACATTGAGTCGTAGACGTCGCAAGAGTGTCGTAAAGCTGCGAGGGAAGCCACCTGGCATCCTAAATGATAATGACCGTCCACTGCATGGAGGAGCGACCATTGAGTGATGTCATGGAGCCATTGCTGGCGGGCAAAGGGTGACACCAACGCAGACAAGTAGAAGCGCCTATCTCCGTTGGAGAGGATAATGGGCACGGCTCTGGAGATACGGTGGACTGCAGCAGCCGCCCAAGCTGCCTCTTCGTTGCCCTGAATGCCAGTGTGGCCGGAAACCCACTGTAGGGTCACCCGGTGTCCCTGTTCGCTGACAGCCTTGAGCGCCGTCAGGACACTAACTACCACTGGGGCCAACGAGCCGCGGATGCCCATGCTTCCTACACATTGTAGGACTGATTTTGAGTCAGTGTATATCACGCAGGAGCGAGGAGGGAAGCTGGAGACAGACTTTAGAGATAGCTAGATGGCATAAAGCTGGCTCCGCAGAGGTCGACGAAGTGCGACGTGACAGGCGAAACCCACATGATAGTGACTCCTCCGGTATAACAAAGGCAGCGGAGGAGCCATCCGACGTAGACGAACCATCTGTGAACACAGCCGTGCGGCCTCTGTACTTTGCATCCATCACTTCTAAAGTAGATTGCTTGAGAACCGGAACGGGGATCTGGCTCTTCGACCCCAAGAGGCCAAGTATATGTGTCGAGAGGGATGGGCTCGGCAGTGTCCATGGTGCCACTGAAGGGGCGGTTGGGGCAACAGTAAAGGGATGTTTCCAGATGCTGCTGTAACACATAGCGAAAGTTTATTGTTCTTCCGCTTACGTAGCTTTTGAACCAGAGGATGGCGCCGGTGGTGAGCGAGCAACCGTAAGTAGTGTCGGATGGTTTCTCTTCGGCGGAGGACATCGATAGATATTTCTCCGGCGATCACCATCCGCGTCTCAGCGCCTCGCGGGACACCAAGGCACGTTCGCAGGCTGCGTGCCAGTGTACCCCGAAGCTTGTGTTCAGACGTGGCTGATATACCGTGCAATACGGGCAAGCAGTATAGCAGGGAGCCGCGAACCAGAGTTTTGGGGAGCACAAGAAGATCCCGCTCAGTGCAGCCCCAGCGCACGCCGGCAAAGTGGCGAATCACATTCCCCCAGCGCGAGCCTTTGAGATGATGAAGTCAATGTGCCTCCTCCATGATTTGTTGTAGATCTCCAAGAGGACCAAAAGGCTTGCAGAACTCAGACTCCAGAGCTATTTAGTACTGTTTTCACGATCTAAGAAGTGTTCAGCTTGATTTTTGCATTTCCGGTGCATGTGTCATGTTGTGCTAGCCGCGTAGCGATAAGTGGTGATTCTCCGATTATTCCTGAGCGAGCCTTTTCCCTGCTCACTTAAGGAAATTTGTGTATCTCTGTCCCGTGCTCTCTTTTCGCAAGGGCAATGCGACTGTGTATGTGGCATTATGCAAGAATTATTTGGTGGCAGAAATGGGTGTCTTTTTCTCAGTTTATTAGCGTGCGCTACGGTTACTTGCAGTTACAGCTATTGGGGCACAAATGCGAGTAATTTTTCGTGGTTCTTTTCTTCTTTCACTGCTTTTACTCAGAATGTAGGAGAGGGGAAAAAGTCAGCATCCAGGTAGAGCAGGAGAAAGCCGCTCGGCAGAGGAGAGTTCATGAGAATGGAATTTGTTTGTTTTTTGTTATATGTCGTTGAGTGTCAGTATTCACTTTGCTTGATATGTCGATGGATTAAGCTGTATGCAGTTACAAGTATTTCTGCAGAAATGCTGGTATGTGAGCGTGGAGGAGAAATTCCAATAAAGCACCTCTCCTTGTGCATTCCTGAGCTGCTGTGTGCGCGTGCTTTTTTCCTGGTTTGCGACGTCATCATAGCATGTTGGGGCTTGTTTAGCACTGTAGCAATTTTACTCGCCGCTATTATCTTGTTGATATCTTGTGTTAGCCGCGTAACGATGTTCGGTGACTCTGCTATTATTCCTGAGGTCTTAAGCCTTTTCCCTGCTCCATTAAAGGAATTTGTGCGCTCGTGTCCTGTGCTTTCTTTGCGACAATGCGGCTGTGTATGTAGCATTATGCAAGAATTATCTGATACCAGACATGAGTGTATTTTTCTTAGTTTATTAGCATATACTTCAGTTTTTGAAGTCAAGCACAAGTGCGCGCAATTTTTGCTGCTCTTTCCTCAAATCACTTCTTTTGTGCAGAAGAAAGTCGCATGGTACAGCTGAGAAGTGGGTTTCTCTGCTTGTTTGTTAGATGTTGTTAGGAGCTCGGTATGTTGAAGAAGTAAGCTGTTATAGGTATTCGTGCAGAAACGCTTGCATCTGAGCGCAGGATAGGAATTCCTGAAGCACGGCACCCTCAGTGTAAATTAATTATTTTGGATGTGAGTCTGCTTCACTGCATGACAAGGCTGAAATAGGAAGAGAGAAAAAATTGGAGAGCTTGATTAATAGCGATTCAAGTAGCAGGGCAATTATAGTTTCCATAGAAAGTAGACTTTTAATAGGCTCCTAAAATTATAGTTTTTCTAAACTGCAATGGAATAATAATTTGCATGCATAATAATCCTAAATTATAGTTGAGCGTAGTACGGACTTTTTGTGATAGTCTTTCTAAACTGCAATTCAATATTAATAATATAGTATAGGAATGCAATCATGTTCCCGTAAAGGCGTTCTGCTTTTTTGTTGAATTTTAATGTAAGAATGAATATCATTAAGAGTAGGACAAAGGAAATAATCTTGCGATTCAATAAATAATAGGAGTCTTTGTCTTTGCCGCTGTCTTCTTCAGACAGGATGTGATGACGTCACGCAGTTACTGGAAAAAAGTGTAGCAATAAAAAAATGGTGTGTATTGTCCTGGACGGATTTATGATTAGCACTGTTTTTGAATAAGAGGAGTGCGTGTGCTTAGAAATAGTTAGATGTTGGTTTTCTGCTTTGTTCAAGTGTTTCTTTTTGCCTTTTTCGCCCTTGTTGTCTGACAAACATGCGCTGACATGCCCAGACCTGTTCTGACATGCTTTCCTTCTTGTAGTTTTTCTTTTTGAAAAGAAACATTCTTGACGATGTCGAGAGTGCTGCCTTGAATGGGAGTAGAGCTAGAACGATTCTTAGTAATTTTGCGATTCATTTAGTTCAGAGAGTAACCGCGAGGGGGAACAAAGCGTCATTATTCAGCTAGCTGCCTGACTCTGGGATGGGATGGACATGTCTTGCTGAACCATTATTTTGTTTTTTCCTGTACAGTGAGACTTTGGGAATGAAATGCTTAATTCCTACAATCTCCTCTCATGTATGGTGTTTTTCTGCAATAGTTCCCTACGCAATCATTATTGTAGAATAAAGGAAATAATCTTGGGATAGTGATTCAATAAATAATAGGTCCCCAGTCTACAGCGTACGCGTCTCTGAGCCACGCAGCTGCATGATGACGTCATACCGCGACACTATTGTTTCAGGTGGACCATGTCCAGAGCAGCATTAGTGGAAAAAAAGCAGTGTAGCCCTGAGACAATAGGAAGACGTCACGACCAATGTGCAAAGCCTGCAGGGGGCTCAAGGATTCACTTCTCTCTTGGGCACTGGGGTGTGTGGACACGTTAATTCTGCTCCTAGCAATTGCGTTGGCCGCGCAGTGGAAGAGCGTAGCTTCGGTGGGGTTCCATGTGACTCTGATGGGGTGCGGATGTGTGGTTCGTCACTGGTGAATGGTGTTCGACGATGCAGGTGGATTTTGTAACGAGCGTATTTACAATGAGGGAATGTAGTGTACGTGTCAGATGGTGGTGAGTGTCTTTTTCACTCTGTTCAAGTGTTTTTCTATGTTTGTTTTCCTGTGTTGCCCAGCAGTCGTGCGATTTGTCCTGACGTGTCCTGACATGCCTCGACATGCATGCTTTGCTTTGTTGACGCTTTGCATTTTTTTCTTTTTTGACAAGGAGCATTCTTGTCTTGACGATGTCGATAGTGCTGCCCTGAATGGGAATAGTGCTATTCTTAATAATTTTGTGATTAAATTAGTTCAGAAATCAACCGCAAGAGGGACAGATGCATGACTTTTTAGAGGAGAAAAAGGATTACGATTCAGTTCCTTGCCTGGCTGTCGGATGGAGTAGATGCATCGTTCTGGGCTCCTTGTTACCCGTACTCTGTTGATTTGTTGAGTGCCTAGTCATCTTATTAGCCGTTCTTTTGCAAGTCTAATTTAGTAAGACTTTGGAATTCCTACAATCACCTCTCATGTATGGTGTTTTTCTGCAATAGTTTCCTATGCAATCGTTATAGTAGAATAAAGGAAATAATCTTGAGATAGTGATTCAATAAATAACAGGTCCCCTGTCTAGAGCGTACGCGTCCTTGAGCCACGTAACTGCATGATGACGTAATACCGCGCCACTATTGTTTCAGGTGGACCTTGTCCAGAGGAGCATTAGTGAAAAAAACAGTGTAGCCCTTAGACAATAGGATGTCGTCACGACCAATGAGCAACGCAAGAAGGCGCAGGAATGCTCTTTCTCTTAGCCTCTCGCAGGTGGTCGCCGCAGAGGCTGCTAAGAGCGCGTGCGTATGCGTAGCTGCCGCGGCGCGGCGTCCCAGTCAGTTGCTCGCTGGCTGTCGCGGAGAGCAGGCGTGCGCTCGGTTGCTCCGCAGTCACCGCGCCCGCTCAGTTTCTGCCTCGCTCTCGAATGGAGCAGTCGCAGGGGAAAAAGGTGAGTGATTTACCGATGTTTGGGCGTTGTTGTACCGCGCTCGTGTTAAACCTTTTATGGCCGTACGCGCATGTTTAGACTTGTTTAGCGGTGTCCCGTACCAAGCCTGTTGACGCGCGTTTACTGTCGTGTGGCTAGTGGTTCCCGCCTTGTGTTAGCCGCGTAGTGTTGTGACGCTGTGGGTTGGCCTTTTCGTTCACATGCCTAGACTTGTTGAGCAGTGCTGTCATTTTTACGTGCCGCAAGTACTTTGTTCTCTGTCTTTCTCGCATAGAGCTACGATGCTGGCGCCATCTGGTGTGATGCCTTGGAACTAGGTGGCCACCTGCCTCTGCAACCGTCGTGCCCCAGTCGCCCGCACCGGCTTGATTTCTTCAAGATGGCGTCGTTGATTTTCAAATAAATTATTTCCCACTGTCTGCTTCCTTTCTATCTAGTTTTTTTTCTTCAACCCGAGTTTTACATAGAAAATCCACGACAAGTATTGCATTGAGTTCAATTTTGCACAATTTACAAATTTAAATTTTCTTAAAAAATTCAAATTTTTAAAATAATTTAAACTAAAAAGTGCAAAACTTGCCGTGGATTATCTGTGTAAAATTTGCGTTGAATGATTACTATGTAGAGGAGGTGGTGTTCCTCTACATGAGTCCTGACGGGCGATGATGGGATGTCCCAGCGGGCAGATGTGCGTGGCCTCACGCTAGGACGGTGCCGGTAGAACTGCCGTGCCAGCGCGTGGCAGCAGAGGCACGTCGTCATCGTCGACCACGGGCCGCCACAACTACTATAGAAGACGGGCGGAGCGAAAGGCTCGGCGATCTGGCCAACTCATGGATGTTCAGGATGCACGTCGTGCGAACGTAATGGTACAAAATACCGTGGATGTACGTAGACGGCGTCAGTTCTGTGCGTCTCTGACCCCTTTTACCAGTACTGCGAAGGTATGGAGCGTTGCTCGAAGTCTCAGGGAAGCTCCTCCAGCGAAGAACCCCCTGCGATCTCTGTCTCTCGCGATTTCGAAGCCTGAGAAGGAAGTTGCATACGAATTTTGCAAGACCATAGCAGCGAGCTTTTGCAACTACAGCGCGCTATTAACAAAGCTCCTCCGTCATCTGACCCCGACATAGATGCAGACTTCACGTTTGCAGAACTCAAGGCTGCCCTGGCGTTTTCTCGGAAAAAGTCATCACCTGGTCTGGACCTGGTCACGTATGCTGCGCTCGGTAGCCTGAATGACACCTGCCTTTTGGTCGTCTTAGAGATCTACAACAAATCATGGATAGATGGACAAGTCCCTACTCAGTGGAAGGAGGCCCTAGTGGTCCCCATACTGAAACCGGGAAGACACACTTTGGGTCTGGTGTCGGTGTTTCGGCCTGTCAGCCTTACCAGCTGCCTAGGCAAAGTCCTGGAGTGCTTGGTGCTGCACAGGCTCGAATGGTGACTTGAGAGAAGATCTGTTTTCCCCCAGGAAATGTCAGGCTTCCGTAGGCATCGTAGTTCTATGGATTCGGTGAAGAATTTGGTCTCTGCTATTGAGGAAGCAAAAGCCCGGAGGCAAATCGTGATGACTGTCTTCCAGGACATCAAGCGGGCGTATGACACCGTAAGTCACCCCGGTGTTCTTCATGCGTTGCTCCGGTCTCAAGTGCCTGGGAAAGTGCTTGCATGGCTTTCCGACTTCCTGAGCCAAAGGAAAATTTTTGTCAGAACAGGCGAGGGTGACACAGTGAAAACTGCTGTACCGCAGACTGTCCCGCAAAGAAGTGTCCTAAGCCCGTTATTATTTAATATTGTCATGGTTGACCTCAAAGAATGTCTACCGAGGAGAGTAAATCTCTCCATATATGCCGACGATGTGTGTATTTGAACTGTCAGAAAGTCTCAGCCGGCAATTCAACATCGGTTGCAAAAAGCACTGGACGCCATCAACAACTTCTTCTTGAACGCGGGGATGGATATCTCCACCGAAAAAAGCGCTGTCCTTCCTTTTACTCAAAGAGAGATGCGGAAGTTCCAACTTCGGATTGGCGACTGCCCCCTCATACAAGTCAAGTTTCACAGGTTCCTGGGTGTTATCCTGGACCTCAACCTCTCATGGAGCAGGCACATTGACTTCATAATCTCAAAGGCTCGCGCTGGGGGAATGTGATTCGCCACTTAGCCGGCGTGCGCTGGGGCTGCACTGAGCGGGATCTTCTTGTGCTCCACAAAACTCTGGTTCGCGGATCCCTGCTATACAGCTTGCCCGTATTGCACGGTATATCAGCCACGTCTGAACACAAGCTTCGGGGTACACTGGCACGCAGCCTGCGAACGTGCCTTGGTGTCCCGCGCAGCGCTGAGACGCGGATGGTGATCGCCGGAGAAATATCTATCGATGTCTTCCGCCGAAGAGAAACCATCCGAGCAAAAGCACATATTGCTTTTGGTCACATGACACGGGACATAAATACAGCGAAACCTTCCTATGTTGGACACCCGCGGTGCAGCCGAAGTGTGTCCTACTTATAGAGGTGTCCGAGTTACAGAATATGAGGGAAACAAAACATGGAAAAGATCACAGCTGTGTTGCCAGAAATGTCCCCCTTCTTCAATTTATGGTCCTCAGTGGTACCTGGTGGTAGTGGGACGTCTACCCACTCTTCACTGATAATGATTACTGATTTTAGTATAATAAAATGAAGGCTAGCACTGGCTTACATAACAAACAAAGTAACAAAATTTGTCTGGACGTTTCGACGCCTATGCAGACGTCATCATCAGCAAAGAAACAACAGCGCGCGAGTCCTTAGGTCTTATATAAATCTGGCAGTGGCCCCTTGTGGTTGTTACAGGAATTCTTCTCATGGTGTATGTGCCATGACTCAAGGAATCTTCGCACTCCCCATCTTTGTTCACATGCCAGAGTGGTGACATTGTCGAAATTGAATGTGTGCTGGTTTTTTATCGCATGCTCCACGAGTTCTGTGTGGCGATTATCAGCTGGAGGCTTCTTTATCTGAGCTTCGTGTTCTTTCAGTCGTGTGGCCAGCTTTCTTCCTGTTTCACCCACATAACACGTATCGCAATCGTCACAATCTATTCGGTAAACGACACCCGATTGGTACAAATGGGGCACAGAGTCCTTGGGGCGAGAAAGCAACGTGCGTAAAGTATGGCGGGGTTTAAATGCAGTAAAAATGCCAAGTGGCTTGAGTATCCTCCGAACTGATTCAGAGAGTCCGCGTACATATGGGATGCAAATAAAATTGTCACGGGTGGCCCGTTCGTCGTTATTACAAGTGGACTTAGACACTGTGTCAGAAACGAAACGATGAGGGTAATGATTTCTAGAGAGAATGTCACATGTCAAACGCTGTTCAGTCTTCGTAGCTTGATATGTACTAGATAACGCGTCAATGCGATTAAAAAGGGACCTGACAGCCACCCTTTTATGTTCTGGTGCATGATAGGAGTGGAAATCTAAAACCGAACCAGTGTTACAGGGTTTGCGGTAAACCGAGGTGCAAACAGTCCCTGAGTCATTACGAGTTACCAAAACATCAAGAAAAGGAAGCTGACCATTGCTTTCCTTCTCCATCGTAAACTGTATGTTAGGGTGAACACTGTTGAGAGATGCGTGGAAAGGAGCGACATCATCACGGTTTAGAACAACAAACGTGTCGTCAACATAACGTTTGTAAAATTTAACACAGATGTTGTTGGAGGTTAACATTTGATCTTCGATGAATTCCATAACTAGATTTGCAATGGGAACAGAAACAGGGCTCCCCATCGGGCAGCCTTCTATTTGCTTGTAAAACTGGTTGTCAAATTTAAAATATGTTTCATCAAGACAAAATGAAAGAAGTGACCCTATTTCCGATACAGAAAGCGCAGTACGATCTGGCAAGGAAGCATCGTTAGAAAGACGGCTGGTCGCGATGTCAATGGCGAGTGTGACAGGCGCATTTGTAAACAAAGAGACAACATCAAAAGATATCATCACTTCATCAGGTTCGATCACCAAGTCTAGCACAGACGAGCAGAATTCACGAGAGTTTTTCGCCGAATGTCCGCTCTTGTTCATGATGGGAAACAGGAGCTCAGTGAGGAATTTTGACAGTTGATACGTAGGTGCTCCAACAAAGGACACTATGGGGCGAAGAGGGACACCAGGCTTGTGCACTTTTGGTAAACCATAGCCTCTGGGTATATGTCCGTCTGATGAGAAAAGGCGCTTGTAAACAGGGTCCGAAATGCTTCCGATGTCCTTTAATTTGCGAAGAAGTTTGACCAGGGCTCGTTCCGACCTTGGTGTTGGGTCAGATTCAAGTTTGGTGAAGCGGGACTCGTCGTCAACAAGGTCGTGCATTTTTTGCAGATATTCAGTTCTGTCTAAGACCACAGTGCTTTTCCCTTTATCTGAAGGGAGCACAATGATGTCCGAATCTGCTTGTAGTTTCTTCATGGCATTCCTCTCGCCGGCGGTCAGATTGGAAGGCGGTGCCTCCCACTTCTTTGAAATGACGTTAAGAAAACGGTTTCTGGCAAGGTTGACCGCGGTGAGGTTCTTCACAAAGCGAAGTTTATCTTCAACTTCAGCAATGATTTCTTTACAGGGTATCTTGGTGGTGGTGGGGGCGAAATTCAGTGACAAATTCAGCGACATTCGGCGAAAAACTCTCGTGAATTCTGCTCGTCTGTGCTAGACTTGGTGATCGAACCTGATGAAGTGATGATATCTTTTGATGTTGTCTCTTTGTTTACAAATGTGCCTGTCACACTCGCCATTCACGTCGCGACCAGCCGTCTTACTAACGAAGCTTCCTTGCCTGATCGTACTGCGCTTTCTGTATCGGAAATAAGGTCACTTCTTTCATTTTGTCTTGATGAAACATATTTTAAATTTGACAACCAGTTTTACAAGCAAATAGAAGGCTGCCCGATGGGGAGCCCTGTTTCTGTTCCCATTGCAAATCTAGTTATGGAATTCATCGAAGATCAAGTGTTAACCTCCAACAACATCTCTGTTAAATTTTACAAACGTTATGTTGACGACACGTTTGTTGTTCTAAAACGTGATGATGTCGCTCCTTTCCACGCATCTCTCAACAGTGTTCACCCTAACATACAGTTTACGATGGAGAAGGAAAGCAATGGTCAGCTTCCTTTTCTTGATGTTTTGGTAACTCGTAATGATTCAGGGACTGTTTGCACCTCGGTCTACCGCAAACCCTGTGACACTGGTTCGGTTTTAGATTTCCACTCCTATCATGCACCAGAACATAAAAGGGCGGCTGTCAGGTCCCTTTTTAATCGCATTGACGCGTTATCTAGTACATATCAAGCTACGAAGACTGAACAGCGTTTGACATGTGACATTCTGTCTAGAAATCATTACCCTCATCGTTTCGTTTCTGACACAGTGTCTAAGTCCACTTGTAATAACGACGAACGGGCCACCCGTGACAATTTTATTTGCATCCCATATGTACGCGGACTCTCTGAATCAGTTCGGAGGATACTCAAGCCACTTGGCATTTTTACTGCATTTAAACCCCGCCATACTTTACGCACGTTGCTTTCTCGCCCCAAGGACTCTGTGCCTCATTTGTACCAATCGGGTGTCGCTTACCGAATAGATTGTGACGATTGCGATACGTGCTATGTGGGTGAAACAGGAAGAAAGCTGGCCACACGACTGAAAGAACACGAAGCTCAGATAAAGAAGCCTCCAGCTGATAATCGCCGCACAGAACTCGTGGAGCATGCGATAAAAAAACCAGCACACATTCAATTTCGACAATGTCACCACTCTGGCATGTGAACAAAGATGGGGAGTGCGAAGATTCCTTGAGTCATGGCACATACACCATGAGAAGAATTCCTGTA